>NC_134495.1:22322092-22357181 GCF_040206685.1 Ascaphus truei
CGGGTCCAGACCTGAGCCATCTAATCCGACAGCAATACCTCCGGTCACCTGTCTCACGCCACAGGTAGCTGTAAGTTCACGTTGTAATGTATTGTTATTGTTTAAATTGTGAGTCCACCATGCGGGACTTTTTTATTGCATATACATTTACTGTATATCCTGCTACTCAGCGCGCTTTTTCGATTTGGGTTCAGTTTGTTATGGAGTCTCTCAGACACACTTAGCACCACTCACTGGATTGGCAATAGATTTGGCAATGTGTTTAACATTTGTTTTGTGGCGTATTAGTATTTCAGATGCACACATTACTGCTTTTTGTTCCAGGTTCGTTAACCCCCCCCAACGCAGTGCCGCTAAAAAGGTATGATGGGACCCTAAATACAAGCATTAAATATAGACTCTGATCCCTATCCCAATATTTAAGGGGCCTGATTATTCAGCATCAGTGAATGAGATCTGTGTGGGCAGTTTCTAAAAGAATAGTGTCTGTGCGACTGTGGCATTTCAATCCACTAAGCATCAACTCCCTGACCCTTCCTTTCATTGAAACCGCAGGCCCCTCACTCTCACAGCTGCCCGTTTCATGCGTGGGACAAAAGCCTCACAGTACACTTGAACCAGACACCAGGATAAAGTGGAGAGCGGGTTTGGCTTGGGAACTAGATAATAAACACATTGTTCAGAATCCGGACACTTGTCACGACACTTCCTGCCCTGCAGCCCAGTTACTGGACACAGGGAAGGTTATCTCTACCCGTCACCTCTCTGACCTCAGGAAGGAAAGGACATTTATTCAGAGGAAGTTGGGAGAGTGACTTCGGCGTCCCACGCACCGCCTTGTGAAACAGACTAACGCCCTACAGCCTCATCTATACATTCGGCCCAAACACATGATATGGGCGGGACAATACCTTCTTAACCCAGAAACACAGCATTAAACTAATCGTCTGACTCACGGGGCTCTTAATATGACAACATGCAAAGCTTCTGCCTGCCAACTCATCGCAGACTATTTCCAAGAGGTTGTTTACATGTATGTTGTATGTCTTTACTTATATAGCACCATCCATGTACACAGCACTTTACTGCTGAAAGACACGTGACAGAATATCACATCATGGGAATAAGCACTTCAAACATAAAAGTAGAAAAACAGAGTCCCTGCCCTGAAGAGCATGCAATTTAATGAGAGGCATTGCCTGGTTGAGTCTTGTTTTGCTTGGAAAGCCAGAAACCTTGGTTTCCAGTGGCAGACTCTCCCTACACTTTGCTGCCAGAAGTTGCTTTGTAAGCCATCGCAATGCACCATAATCGCAGGCTCTTTTATTATTATATTTATAAAGCAGTTAGCCTCTTCCACATAACGGGAAAAAAAAAACATTGTTATATTCAAAGTTGTCGACAACCTCACAAAAAAACAAAAAAAACCTGCACAAATTGCTGCTGTATTAAAGCCCCCGCAGTGAGTTTCTGTGGCCCTCTGTGATAGAACATGTCCCCCCCCCCCCCTGGTTCAAAGCTCTGAACACTGCAGTCTCTAGTACAGAAAGTGCAGGAGGCAGCAGGGAGAAAATCACTGCAACCCTCAATTGCAAAAGGGGGGAAAAAAACACATCTCTCTGGCTGTTTTCTAAGCAGTCTGGCTGCCCCTGGTGACGCAAGTGGAAAATATTTCACAGGACCCTGTGCTAGTCTATAACATGCAGCACTGACAAGAGACGGAGGGTCGGAGCTGGGCTGCAGAAGAGGCTCCTTTCTCCTGGCCAAAGCTCTTCCTGCAAATTAACCCCGTCCATGCTGAGTCGGCTTTAAGAGTAGAAGCTAATGGCTTCTGATGTTAATCAGTGGACACAGCCGTTTCTGCTGCCAGTTATGAGGCTGCAGCAGAGGGGCTGGTAAAATACCCATGAAATGTTTATTTACACACCACTGTCTTCACTGCCACAAACAGGGGGCATTTAGAAGAGGAGCGTTGGGTGGAACAGCTAAAGTTGGCGGTGGAGGTCAGCTGACTGACCACACACCCCATGCCACCAAGTCAGAAACCCCAATGCTAAAAACCCTTCCCCATGCAAACATGGAGTTATTCCGCTCATGCACAGGCAGAAGCAATGTATGACGTACAAACACACAACACAACTCATGTTGTAATTAAGTTGTGGTACCACTTGCTTTCTCCCTCATATATGGTATGAGCAGTTCTAAAATGAGGGCCAAAGATATCCAATGGGTCAGAACTGCACAGGACCATTACTATTGGTTCAGGCACTTTGAGTCCTGTGTTGGGCTTTGGGCCAGTGTAAATAGATTAGCCTCTCTGGCAGCAAAAGGGTTGTTATTGAGTTTATCTGCATAACCAGGGCCATCACTTCCCAAAGGGAAAAAAACTTTCCCAGGACACTGCAAACACGTACAATGCAGGACTACACACCAAAAAGTATGTCCCACCCCCCATATATAACCGTGACATCGCCATGACAGTGCACAGGCGCATGTATCATGGGTGACACAGAATCTAATACGCTGAACACGCAACACTGTACTCTAGTATGGAGGCGAGATAACCTGTGTGACAGTGTCCCCCACCACCCCACTCGCGACACGCACACTGTCCCTTTCAGTGACACATAGACCCCCTCAGCCCCTACAGTGACACAAACTGTCACCCTCACCACTCAGTGACACACTTACTGACCCCCTCAATTTCCAGTGGCACACACTGCCCCCCCTCCCCTAGTGAAACAAACACTAACCCCCCACACTACCCATAGTGACACACCCACATTGACCCACCCCTTCCCCCATCACACACTGTCTCCCTCACCCCCATAGTGGCACTATCCCCCCTTAGTGTAATAATGAGGGGACAGTCTGTGTCACCATCTCCCGCACCGCCCCAGTAGCACGCTGCCCCCTCAATGACAGTGTCACCCTAACCTCCTTATAGTGACACATTATTCCCCTTAGTGACACACTGTCCCCCTCAACCCCCCATAGTGACACACATTGGCCCCCTTAGTGACAATCATTATCCTCTCCCCCCCAATAGTAACAAGTACTATCCCCCTCACCCTCATAACAAGTATCGTTCCCCTCACCCCCCTATAGTGACACTGTCCCCCTCAGTGACACAAACTGTCCCCCTCAGTGACACTGTCCCCCCCCCATAGTGACACTGTCCCCCCCCCCCATAGTGACACTGTCCCCCCCCCCCATAGTGACACTGTCCCCCCCCCCATAGTGACACTGTCCCCCCCCCATAGTGACACTGTCCCCCCCCATAGTGACACTGTCTCCCCCCCCATAGTGACACTGTCTCCCCCCCCACAGTGACACTGTCTCCCCCCCCATAGTGACACTGTCTCCCCCCCCATAGTGACACTGTCCCCCCCCCATAGTGACACTGTCTCCCCCCCCATAGTGACACTGTCCCCCCCCATAGTGACACTGTCCCCCCCCATAGTGACACTGTCCCCCCCCCATAGTGACACTGTCCCCCCCCCATAGTGACACTGTCCCCCCCCCCATAGTGACACTGTCTCCCCCCCATAGTGACACTGTCCCCCCCATAGTGACACTGTCCCCCCCATAGTGACACTGTCCCCCCCCCATAGTGACACTGTCCCCCCCCCCATAGTGACACTGTCCCCCCCCCCATAGTGACACTGTCCCCCCCCCCCATAGTGACACTGTCCCCCCCCCCATAGTGACACTGTCCCCCCCCCCATAGTGACACTGTCCCCCCCCCATAGTGACACTGTCCCCCCCCCATAGTGACACTGTCCCCCCCCATAGTGACACTGTCCCCCCCCCCCCCATAGTGACACTGTCCCCCCCCCCCCCATAGTGACACTGTCCCCCCCCCCCATAGTGACACTGTCCCCCCCCCCCCATAGTGACACTGTCCCCCCCCCCCATAGTGACACTGTCCCCCCCCCATAGTGACACTGTCCCCCCCCCCATAGTGACACTGTCCCCCCCCCATAGTGACACTGTCCCCCCCCCCATAGTGACACTGTCCCCCCCCCCCATAGTGACACTGCCCCCCCCCCATAGTGACACTGTCCCCGCCCCCATAGTGACACAAACTGTCCCCCCCCCCATAGTGACACAAACTGTCACCCCCATAGTGACACACTGTCCCGCTCACCTCTTTACAGTGACACACAATGCCCGCCCTGATACTCACGGGGTCCCGGTGGTCTCCTCCCGCTGCAGGAACCCGTACCGATCCGTCTTCCTCTCGCTGATGACCCCGTTGATTTCAGAATCTGACCCGAGAGACTCCAGCTCCTCCTCCTCCTCCCCCCGGTCCGGGTCACTCAGGGTTTCCCGGGTCCCGCGCAGGCTGGCGGAGGAGGGGGACACGCTGCCCGCCCCGGGGCTCAGCGCCATGCCGGGGGCTCAGCTCCGCGGGGACATCCTCTCCCACGGGTCTCCGCTTCTCTATACCGACCGCCGCCTCCTCTCCGGGCCTCGCGCGCAAACTCCACCCACCGCTGCCTTCCAAACCAATCAAGAAGCAGGAGCCCACCACTCCGACCAATCAGCGCTCGGCCACACCCCCGCAGCCAACCATGACGTTACTGCGGCTCCCGCCCACCTGCGACGCAAATCACTCAGTGTAACCCCGCCCCCCGTACACGTTTAACATTTAATAAACCCCGCCCCGTTTAGTGTCAAACGCTGGATGCCCCGCCCCCTCCCTGTATCCACTGCTAACAGCTGGAAACCTCACCCAATTAATGCATCACTAATTATCCCCTGCAGGAGCCCTCACATTCCCTGCAATCATCATTATATGGGGCGGGAGAAGGTCCCAAACACCCCAACTCCTGAGAATATGGCCTCTTTGAATAAGGACTTCAGGTTCCATGCTGCATGTACCAAGAAGCATGCGCAGGGCACACGGCAATGTAACATCCACATTCACGTTAAAAGCATCATGTCTTTCATCCCTGCTGAGGTCAGAAACGGGATTCTGTCTCCAAGAGCTGACAATCTAATGTCTGCCAGAGGTCATTTTCTCCCTTGGAAGTGGTAGAAATCAAACCCAGGTCTTTTCCCCATTCATAGTCCTTTTTATGCCCCTGTAGAGGTTTCTTTGAAAAAGAAAGATGAAGATAATGATGCTGCTGCTGCATGAGCATCTTATGCACTGCCCTGGACAGGGAACACTGACTGTACAGAGTATATGCACTAGATATTAGTAATAAACATTATACATATGATATACACCTACACCGACCGCCATGCAAGATAAGACGCTTTCACAGCATCGATGTAATGTAGGTTCATAGTAAACAGTATTGTTAAATCAGACAACCAAACGTTATTTTCAAAAGACCCCTTTATTTTGTATGGTAAAAGCCATAACATGCGATTTATCATCAACACACAGACAAGATCTCATGACTACTTTCTGTCCTGTTACTCGATGTTTTCATTTTAATTTCAAGATCAAAATAAAACAAAAAAAAAAAAAATGTGAGATCCAAGCTGTAAGTTGGTTGCAATAACTGCCAAGGATCGTAGGCAAACAAACAGAAATACGTATGTTGCATAAGTTGGGCTAGCTCGCCCCCTAGTGATCTGAGGGTTATTTAGAAACGGCTAGGTGTATCCAGAACTGAACAATCTGTAAATGAGGAAGTCTCGTGGTATAAAAACATACCTGGATATATCCAGATTCTCACAGTTAAACACAAACTAATAAGGAGACTGCAGGGATGTGTGGGAGATCACGCCTATTTAAAACACATTTATGGCAGAGAATCTTTCTATCTACAGGTCCACAAAGCCCACGTGTTAACCCTGCTGTTGCTTGGCAGGGCTGCAGTACATTGCGATGCGGTTTCCGTGTGTCTCATTCGTGTGTTTGGTAGGTTCTGGGCAGCGCTGCTGCGTGAGGCGTTTGCTCTGGCTTCACTTTATGCGGTCACTTCTTCCTGCCTCCTCTCTCCTTCAGAGCCAGGTGGATGGTGGCTCCGTTCAGCATGTTGTAGAAAGCTAGAGAGTTGGAATCCTTAATAAAGATACCCTGTAGTGGAGGGGAAAAAGGGGGGGGGGTTAAAGACATCTGGCTTCAGAACAGTGTGTGTTCAGGTTATAACCCCTTTGCTGCTCTGCAGTGCCATCTGGCAGTACAAGGGTTATAAGTTTGCCACAAAGGCTGCAAATCCCACTCGAGCAGGACCTGCTCCTGAGATCCGTTTAAAGCAGGGGTGCTGTCCTCAAGGGCCACCAACAGGTCAGGGCTTTAAGGCCATCCCTGTTTCAGGCTATCCTGAAATCCTAACCTAGTGGTGGCCCTTGAAGAATAGAGTTGGCCACTCCTGGTTTAAGCCTTGCGGTAAAGAAACAGGGGTGGTACCTGGCAGACACGCATAGGTATATACTCACCTCATACTGAAGCTTCTGCTTCCCAGCTGGCATGCCTGTGGCCTCGTGAATCTTAACCTTAATGACGGAGACCTGTGAAAACAGAATAAGGTATAAGTGGGACGTGACTACGACATAAAACTCCCCCTCTGCTCTTTGGTGGCTGCAGCGTTAGATCACGCTTCTAAAGACATACATGCCAGAGAAGCTTCACGTGTCTATACAAGAAAAGTGACCCTTGCGGGTTACAGTTTAAAGACTTCACTTCTTGCAACTTCATTTAAATGCATGAGATGCACTGAACTTCATTTGCAGCAGGTTAAACCCTTTCAGAGTACAACGCACCTAATCAAACACATTGCTCGAACGTCAGACAGTGGTGCAGAGGTTAACGCCTGTGACCGGTATGAAAGCTCAGGGTTTTCAGGACCCAGCTCCGCAAGGACATCGGCAGTCATTATGCACTAACAATTAAATTGGAAGCTCTTCAGGGCAGTGTGCTTGCATTGTCCCATCATGTGGTGCAAATACAAGAATCATACAATGCAGCATTGCATGTTTTCTCCTTTCATAGCCAGAGGGGTCTGCAACAATATTGTGGGTCCCTCTGTCAGTGGAGGGGTGTAAAAGGTTACCGTCTGCCCCCTCCCGCATGTTCCATACCTGATCGGAGAGGGGCAGTGTGAAGGCCAGCACCTGGCCCCCGAGTTTCCACTCAGTCTTGTCCTGCATGTTGGGAACTTGAACTTTGACCGCAACGGGGCCCTGCGGAATGAAAACACACGGGCGTGAGTCTACCAGGCTGTGGGAAACACTAGGAGTATACGCCGTCTCTCACTTACTACCTGACATTTGTACCAGAGACACCTACGCACCTTGTTTCTGCGCAGAAACTCCTCCTCCGGCATTAAGGCGTCCTCGCTCTTCATCTTCTTGGCTGTCGGCTCATCCTCCATAGGTGGAGGCGGGCGAACTGGGGGGTGAGGGGAGGTTCCGGGGGCGACGGGAGGTGCAGAGACAAACCCTGGAGGCAGAGAAGTGCAGTTGGAAAAAGCTTGGCAATGCTTCAGTAGTCATATCATTGTTGCATCGTAACACCGCTAAATGTCTTTGCCTTAAAGCAGAAATGCTGCCTGGCAATATTTCTACATATTTGGAAATGGAGAGGAGGGGGCGGGGGGCCGTGGCATTTTCAGCGCTGGTGTGTAATATACCTGGGGAAATAATATGGCCGCCAACTCTTGCACAATCAGCAAGCTGCAATGTATGTAAATCGGTCATCTTCTCGGAAATGGAGGGGGAGCACTACAAATAGTCAGGTTTAGCACCGAAGTCTCCGCCCTGCGGTTCCAATTATGCAAGATCACATTACTTTATTGTGGGGTTGCTGCTTTAAGCGTAGTGTCTGTTTAAATACCTTTTACTTAAGACTGTGATGGACTTATATGGGACACTGCTATATTTGACAACGGTTTTAAGACTGATCAAATATGCCGGGTTTAACAAATGTTTGTATCAGTTTGGGAGCACATCGGTTTGTACCACATGATAACGAGTTGATGCCTCTTATTGTTGAATAAAGCACATTATGCAACTAAAATTCGATCAATACTGTGGTTTTTGCCCTTTACAGAACTACCAGAGGTCTTGCACAATTTCTATACTGAACAACATTTCAGGGACATTGGCAAAATCGGATATCATTCCCCTCTTTTTCCTAGATTTAATGGACAGACCCGTGACTTTACCCAAAATATACAGATTTCTATTACGCAGAAGAACAGACTACGTACAATGATGCCGGTACACATTAAATTGGCTTACTACAACTTTGATGAAGATGCTACAATAGATGGAAATCCTCTTCTGCTGACAAAGGGGTGTGAAACATATAACAAAGCAGGATAGGGTATATGGGCTAAGGTGGTACACAGGATAACAGTTACATTCCCGCCTATAGCGCACACAGCACTCACCAGCTGGTACAATCATGTGCGGTGAACGCTGGGCCATCATAGGTGGCACGTTGGGTTGCATCTGGACCACGTTGATCCTCTGAGAGTGCAGGATGGGCGGCATGGGCGAGGCTAGGACGGAGCCCGGGGGGAGACGCACCATGGAGCCCATGGGGGGCCTCTGCATGATGGGCATAGACATCATAGTGGTGCGGATGGGAGGCGGCATCTAGAGAGGACAGAGACTTGGGGGGTTATTCATCAAGTCCATGGGAGTGAACGCCAGTTTCGATACATTAATCCATCGGTTAGTCGGGGAGAGCGAATACAGGCACGAGGTCAAGCTCTTCTGTTGCTGTGTCAGAGATGAGAATGCAGAGGCTGAGAGCTTCGTTGTACAGAACCTCTATGAGCATTCTCCTAGTACCTCGCTTTACAAGAGGGACCTACCCTGTCTGCCATCAGTCAAACGTTCCACCAGCAGGGTGATATATGGACTCGGATATAAAGCACCACCCTACAAAGCTCACAGGGGGTGTGGGAAATATGTGTGTGTATGAGGGGTGTGTGTGTGTGTGTGTATAAATTGTATCTAAAATTGTTGATGCTACTATTTAAACTGAACTAAAATGGCAATTATTAGGTGCACGGGAGTGCAGGTTACAGGGATCTTCTCTCTGCTCACACTATAGATTTAGAAAGGACACAGTATCGGCCCATCAACTCTGTCCTTTCTCCAACACACAGGGGGAACTTTTTCCCCATCACGGACGGATAGAACAGACGAGGCCTATAGCATATCATGTTCATTCGATGACCATTAGGCTGCGCATATAGTTCCGGCGACGTCGTGTCAAAACAAATGCATTGTCGCCGTCGTCGGCACGCTACGGAGCGACAGGGCTACCAAAAATCTGGGAGTCACCGATATTTGATTTTTTCAGCGACGGTCTCCCCTTGCGGCCAATCAGAGAGCTCCTCCGTCCCTCTGCCTTCCCCCTTTCTGACGTCACTGGCCTTATAGCCAGCGACGTCGACTAAACTTAAATTACAACTATCACAATGGCGACGGATGACGTCATCGGTCACGTCGCCGGCAGTATAAGCGCAGCCTTAGGCCTCGGACACGCTTACCGCTGGCGTGCTGAGGCTCAGGGAAAGCGGTTGCTTTCCCTTGCCTTGCGGTTGCTTGCCCGGCACGCCGTCAAGGGGCGGGCCAGTGGCGTCACGGAGCTGGTTCGCCCTCATTGGGCAAACCGCTCACGTGACCAGCCTGTCGCGCCGGCAAGCGGGGGAATTTTAAATTCCCCTAAGACCTACGCTTCCGCGCGCTTGCGGAAGCGTAGGCGAGCCCCTACAAAAGCCGCTCTAATTGCGACAGTAGGGGTTCAGTGCTGAGCGGGAGCGCGCGTTAGCACGCTTCCGCCAGCAAGCAGGGAACATGGCCGAGGCCTTAGGGACAACGCTCCTGGTTTGTCACATATATCCCCAGTAACATTATCCTTGTAAACGCGAGAGGTGAAGTCTTACCGAGGGTGGCCGAGACACGGGCGAGTTCATCTGCTGGTGGTGTGACATGGGCATAGGTCTTGGCACAGAGTTGATTGGGGGAGCCGAGTTGGACATATTGGACACAGAGGACGGGGGCTGTGGGTTCTCGTTTGGCTTGCTGGGGCCGATCTTGTCCTTGCCGTCCTCCTCGGGCACCAGACCCTTGGCTTTGTGGATTGCCTCAATCTGCTCCTGCAGGGTAATGTTCGCCTGTGCCGCCTGCTGGGTGCGCGCCATGCTGCCGGAGTGCCCGTCCCACGTCACCTGCAAGGGAAGGGACACAGTGAGGGGGCGGGCCTGGGAATGTACCCAAGCAGCCGCTGTGGGGCAAACCCTTCCCCCGTCACACTGCACAGACGGCCTAGTTCTGCCCTGGTATAAAACTTGGTTACACCGCCCACCTTCTCCTCAGGCTTCTGGATCTCTTCCTCGCCAATCTTTTTACCGATCGCCGTTTCTTCCACACCGAAAATATCGGTACGGCGCTCGGCCAGCTGCTTCAGGCTGCTCTCAATATCCAAGCCTGGAGGGGAGAAAGGGAACACGGGGCACGTTAAGATGGCAGCATTAACCCGTAGGCTGCTACTAACCCTCCAGACCTCACTGAAGGTGAAGTCACACTTGCAGAACAGTTTTTTTGTTGCTTTAAACACGGTCACCATGATGATCTTCAATGCAGAACTGTAACGATGCTCTCCCATAAGCTCATTCCAACACCCCACAGAACAGAAGGGAAACTACTCAGTCATCTTTCCCCATTCCTAAATACTGGAGCAACTGAGAATTTTTCCACATCGAGGCACATATTTAAGCCGCCCTAGAAAACACCTTATGGCCTCGTTAGTTTAAACAGACTATTAAAAAGGTGTATTATGGCGTCACAAAATTTCTTACGGCATAGTACTGCTTAGTTCACATGGGCCCATACTTCCAAAAATTTACAGAGCTGAAATAGAGACAACAGCCGATGCGCATTGCGCCTTTAATCATTTAGTGGCCAGATGAGCCTGCAACTCATTGCAACGTGCATAGGTTAAACTGCCGGAAAATAACATTCTCGCAGAGCCACACACCATTAACCCCTCCCTCTCTGGGGGAGGTTGCTCACCTGGCGCATACACCTCGTCATCCCCCTGCTTCTCGCGGATTGAGCGGTCCCGCTGCTCCAGCCAGCGCGGGTCCAGCAGCCCGATGCGCATGTGCTCTTGCATCTTGCTGGCGGGAATCTTCTCCCCGGTGATGGGGGACACCAGGTACTCGTCTGGGGGGGTGGCGGGGGGCTGTGGTTTCGAAGCTGCAGGGGACAAGAGGAGATGGGTGAGGGACACGGAAGACTAAACCCGGGACTGGCGAAGGGCGGGAATCAGACAGCGCCTGCACTCACCTTTTGGATCATAATCCTTGCGGACGATCACCTGATCTGGGGTGGGAGGGAGAGGTGGGGGCATAGGGGACTCGGGAGGAAGAGGAGCCTTCTGTGCATAATCTTCATCATCTGACCCCTAGGAAGAGGCAAGACAGTTTATAAAAGCAGCAGCACCCACAAACACACTCAGAAGTTAGCGCCTGCAAGAATATTTGTAATGATCCCTTACTGAGCAGCATACTGGAAGTTGTAGCTGTGTATCTGGGAGACAGCAATATTAGGACGTGTCATTACCACCAAAACGGATCGCATCCCAGTACTTGTATCGGAGAGGCAGTCTAGTGTTGCAAGCTTTTGGGGGGAACCCACTTAATAAGACCCCAAACTCCACCTGTCTGAACGGAAGCTTCCAAAGTCCTGTCCCACAATGCCATGCCACTGTGGAGGCAAAGCATTGTGAGGAGAGATTTTGGGAGCTCCCGCTGTAAGTGATGGCAATAGCCCCCCACCCCCACGCTAAGGGGTAGTTTGGGGTCTTACCAAGTATGCAGTCCCCCACAAGACTGTCCTGGGATCCGCCGTTACTTTATGGGGGGGTGCGAAAGCCTTGGAGAAACATCACAAACCCCTAAGGGTTCCCAAACCCCCCGTTGGGAATCACGGCCTTAAATGTTCTTGCTTGGTTTTGGCTAAAGTAACGATCACTTCATGTAAACACGGTCTGTTCTGTTTTGTTTACCTCCCTTCCTTATGCAAGTATTATTTTCTGTAGGTCACCAACATTACTAGTATATATGAACAATCAGACTTGATTTTCAATGGGTTAATAAATCACACCTAGATTCCAGTGCAATTGAAATGGATTGCTACAAAACAAAAAAACCATGGTTGATAAAGAACATCAGTGAAGAACGGGCAAAGACGTCTAATAAAGAGCTGAACTCCGGACGTGTCGCACCTCATCCATATCCTGTACTTGAGTGTCCTGGTCCATTTGGGACGTGCTCTCTTCTCCCTTCTTGTCCTTCACCTCCTCTTCATCGTCAGATTCCACCTCCATCTCCACCTCCTCGCTCTCTCCGAACTTCTCGTATCGCTCCTGGATTAGGATTCGAGCCCCCAGTTCCTCGGGGGTGGTGGGAGGTGGGAAGTTACCTGCAGCGGGGAAGAGATGTCAGCGATATGCACCCTACAGGGCCAGGCCAAAGCACACCCCCCATTACCCCCAACAGTATACTGTAAGGCCAAGACCCGCTGTAACAGCGGAGATCCTTGGCTGTCAGCACTTACTCTGCAGCCCAAGCACCCAGAGAAAATAGAGTTATTGTAAACCCTAGACACCCACCTAATGTAACCAATACTGTTCAAACTCTTACAATGATAACAATGACATGCCCCCGAACTGTAAAATCCAAAAGTAGACACGGGGTTTAGTTTCCTCCTGGGGAAACAATATGGCCACCAAACCTTGTGGCATGTGCGAGCCAATAGGAAGCAGCAACATCGTCAGTTGTGGGCTCCTTTTGGTTGACACCTGCAGGCATGTGGTTTCCTCTATGAGAAGCACTGGCACCTTCACAAGTCATTCATCAGGAATCGGAGGGTCCCCAGCGCTGGAAATAACATGTTTCAGCACCGGAGACCACTCGTTTTTTAGCGGGATTTCTGCTTTTAACCAACTTGTGCAACAGGGCATTGCGTCATAAAAGGAGAATTGATTTAAAAAGGTAGTAAAGAATGTAAAGATGTATGAAATACGCGGTGATGTTAGTAACTGCAATGGCGTGACTACCTTGGAATAGTTTCATATGCTACAACCTGGGGAACGAATACAGGTTCAAAAGCCAGCCTACATGCCCCTTAACTGAATAGTATCGCAGTGGCAGGGCAGCCTCGTCACCCACTGGATTGCCTTTTGACGAAGCACAAGGCAACCATTGTTTCACAGCTATGCCCCAGATGTAAAGCCGGTCACACACATGCACTATGCAAAATGCCTGCGCTCCGCAGAGCCAGGACGCTGTGCAGACTGACCGCGGCAGAGCCCAAGATCTCATTACCCTGCTGCTGTGTAACCGTTACCTTGCTCATTAGGCTGGAAGTCCACAGTCTCCACTACCACAAAGTCGTGCCAATCAATCTGTGCGTAGGCCACGCGCTCTCGCTCCTTCTCTTCCTCCTCCTTCTTTCTCTCTCTCTCCTGAAACTTGGCCCACTCCACTCGGTAACGTACCTGAAAGAGGATCAGAAACGAGCTTCAACCTCAGAATCACCGGTTAACGGTACGGGCACTGGGGTGTTGAACCCAGAGCTCAATGAATCCCTTTAGCACAAGCGGGCAAGCAACACGCTTAAGTTGTATAACGCACATCTCCTATGATAGGAAAAGTACACCGATAACTTGCCTTCTCCTATAAATTCCCTTATTCCATATCTCGTTATTCACAGACCTGCATCAGAATAGGTGTCTCGTTCACCTTCTCTACCCATTTGATATTTGACAGATCAAGCACAACAGAGCCAAACCTGTGTACACTCCAACCCACCCTGATATTACACCAACAGAAATCTTGGGACTATATTTGTAGTCTAAATTTGTTTTCCATTACCAACCCTTGTGGGTCAGACCGGTGTGCACATTAACCTACAGTTTACATCCTAAACTCAACCATAAAGATGAGATTTTTTTTAAGCATTGACTAAGGAGAAGGAGCGGCTCAGTGAGTAAAGACACCGACCCTCATAGCTCTCAATAAACCCGGAATTTGAAGCAGGGGCGCCTGGTTCAAATCCAGGTGTGAGCGCCTTGTGAGTCACTATCTCCCTGTGCCTCAGGCACCATAAAAAATAAAAATAAATAATATATAGATTGTAAGCAATCTATGGGCCATATAATCCCTGCAAAAATTATATGTACAGCGCTGCATACACTGTCAGCACTATACAAGAAAAGGCTATTATTATAACTGCATTTATCATTACTAGACGTCTCCATGCCAATTGCAAAGGACAAATGAATATCACACCAGTTTACTGATCTAATCTTACTTTTTCAGGGGTGTTTCTAAAGCGGACAGGGAGGAGTAGGGAGCTAGAGGCTGACGCCAGGAAGTAACTCTCTCACTTTAAACCGATAGAATTAACAAACATTGGTGGAAGATAAACTAGGACTTGACCTAAAAAGTTTACTTGGTACCTCAGCGAGTACAGCATTTAGACAATTAACGTCCAAATTGTTTTTGCCAATTAAAAACAAACTAGGGATACCAATAATTACCTGATCTAAAACCTCCGTGGGGTTCTCGGCCTCTTTCTTCAGCTTGATGAGTAATCCTTTCGGAGGAATCAAGATCTAAAAGAGAAGGGGGGGGGGGTGTCACTTACAGAGAGCTAACCAATGTCCGTGCAAAGCAGACCAGAGAGCACATGGAGTCATCCTTATTTATAGCCTCCCTCTGAACCAACCCAGTGCCAGAGAAGCTTGGAAGTGACTCACATTTATGAAAACAGCTGCCCGCCAAGCACAACTTGGGGAAGGGAGGGGGGGGGGGGGGGGTTTGAAGTAATCCCAAGAAGAAAATATATACACATTTTGTTGTAATGCTCGTTCAAATAATTGATCAGAGCCATTTTAACACAGCTCCAAAGACTACAAATGAAAACACTCATTGGTCTCTAGAGCGGTTGCACAAATACGAATAGGTTTTAAAGTATTCTTCTTGACGCAGATTCCCATCAGTAAGAAAAAAGGCTTAAAATGAGGTCCGGTAGTGTTCAGCTCTCGAGACCAGGTCACCAGGACATCAGAAAAAGGAGAGGTTGTGCAAAGACCCGCTGCTGAAATGGTGCATGGTCTGCAGCATAAAATGTACCCGGAGAGACTGAATAAACTCCACATGTACCGCTTGGAGGAAGAGACGGGAGACAATAGGAACTCAAATACATCAAGGGTTTCAACCAGGCGCAGGAGGGGAAGATATCTGAAAGGAAGACGTGTTTACACAAGAGGTCACGCTCTGAAGCTAGAGGCTCATGGGAAATGTGAGGAAGTACTTCATGGAAAAGGTGGTGGATTCATGGAACACCCTCCCCCGCAGAGGTAGGAGAAGCCAATACAGTAAGCGCGTTCAAAACGGCTTGTTATAGACACAAAGTAATCCTAAATATGAAAGAAATCAACAGAGCTAATAGGGTCCAAGTAGGTAGAAGAATTGACTGCGTGAGACGAGTGGTTCTTAACTGCCGCCAGTATCTATATTTCCCGTATGACCCTGCAGACCCAGGCATGCCGGGCAGTGGTACCTTAGTGTACTGTTCCACCAGCTTAGTGAAGTAGTTGAAGAGGCTGTGCTGGGGGCGCAGGAAGTCGAACTGGTAATTCCTCTGCTCCTTCTGCATCAGCTGGGTCAGAAACTGGCGCCCGTTCCGAGCCACGAACTGAGCGGTCAGCTTCACCACGTCCAGGTCGAAGGCGGAGATGGAGGGGGGGTCGGCCACAAACTCGAACTCCGAAGGGGGCTCCTTGGGAATGATGGACTCCTGGACAACCTGGGCTTGAACCTAGCAGGGAAAGAACGCCAGATGTGACCTGGGTGGCTGGATTACATGGTGCCACAGCACATAGCAAAGCACCGTGGGATCCAGCGGGAGTGATCGCAGAGGTACCATAGGATGAAAATAGCTTATCTTAGAAATGTATCACAGATCAGGTTTCTATGGTAGTGCTTGTAGAATCATAAATACTACCATGCTTAATAGTAACATGTTCCATGGTGTGGGTTACAGGGTGTAACATTCACACGGCAGATTTTCCTATAAGGCCTCTTGCCCTCACACACACTGGTCCATCCAACTGCCCAAGTGGTCAGGTTACTAATATTAAACCTGGTGGGCAATTCACGGCTTTATACCAGACGGAAAAAAAGTGTACTGGGCAATATTAACAGCTGTAGGTATGAGGGCAGAAAGACTGTTCAACTAAAGCAGTGGTGTCCAATTTTTGGGGGGTTAAGGAACCCTATGTGAAATTCTGAGGAACCCCAACCCTATCTAATAGTGCGCCTGAGATCAGATGCATTGTGAGGAACCCCAACCCTCTCTAATAGCGCGTCTGAGATCAGATGCATTGTGAGGAACCCCAACCCTCTCTAATAGCGCGTCTGAGATCAGATGCATTGTAAATTCTTCTGTATTTGGTATAATTTTAAAATTACAGGGAACCCTTTAGGGATGCCCGGGTAACCCAAGGGTTTCTACGAGCCCTGGATGAAAAACATTGAACTACAGTCTCAGAAACTCAGAATTGGAACCACAGACTAAACAAAACTGTGTTGGCAACATAATCGATGTTTAATGCGTACAAATGTCTTATTTGGCTCTGATTTCAAAACAAACATACTGATCACTCTTATTTTGAAATAGTAAACAGCAGTTATTAATTAATCTTAGTAGTCGTTGCTGTATGTTTATATGAGAAGATCCGTACATTACATTTCTATTTTTCGGAAACGGTTCCTGCCTTGCATTGAACTTCCAGCAAAGCAAATGCTATATATGCTACACTTAGGTAAACCGCTCATTGTCACTCACAGCGCTTGGATATGGAGGTTGGGCAAGTGCAAGAGATACTGAGAATTGTACTCCGTAAATATAAGCGCTGTGACATTCTATAAGGGTCATCTGTAAATGTGTATGGGTTTTAGATTCAGAGTACCTATGGGCACTTCCAGTTGATTAGAACTCTCTACCACTGAGTTCAATGTTAGAACAGCTAATTAGAATGTTCCATTTATAGTGGAGACCAGCTTACTTTTTATTAACGCTTTAATTATCGCTGAACCTCTTTGCTCCTTGTGGCAGCAAAGATATTAGTGAACAAATATGTTAATTGGTTAATATGTTAATTGGTCATATACACAGTTCCTGCAAGTATCTGTACTAGGTCTTCGTCTGAGCTACAGCTATGAAGTACTGGCATGTGATACAAAGGTATTAATTAATCCCTACTAAATAAAAAGGTGGGAGATAAAACTAGCCCTATAGTGAACACTGAAAAGTGGACCAGTGAGGCAGAAAAAGGCCAAGCAGGGCTGGTTACCTTATGCGGAAGCTGCTGCACAGACTGCTGCTGCTGCATGACTTTAGGGATGGCAGCGGACGGCTCCTGTGCCTTTCCTTCCTTGAACTCGTTGACCTTGTGCCGGTAGTAGGCATGGTAGGGGTCGTTCGGGTTTAGGAAGTTAAACTTCGGGTTGTTGATTTCGTTCTGACGGATCCGAGCTTCAAACTCTGGACCATTTCTGTGGGGGGAAAGGGAAGGAAGTTTTGTTGACACCCTGTGTTCCATGGGGCTCTGCAAAGCTGTGACAAAGCTTTAGTCCTAGGGGTCTCAAAACACGAAAGTGGATATTCAGTCAGTCATTCAAGTTAAGGACATTTAACACACAATCACATCTACTGCATTTTTGTGAAATAGCATCAGACTATATAGAAAAGTCTTGCAGGGCATAAATAGCCTAATTAGGCTATTTATGCCATGCAAAACTTATATCTGGCATTGAGTGCATATTTCTGGGGTTCTTTTGACCCATTCTTTTGGGGCTATTCTGTTATATATGGTTTACCCTTTTGCACCTGCATCTTTTAGGACCTTGTCATATAGGAGAGCAGACTGATTCATCAGTTTTTTGTTTATATAGAAAAGGCCCAAGTCTTCTCATTGGTTCTAACACCAGTAGGGTGTACAATAAGACCCTCCCCTGCCATTCACATGTCAAGCTCCCTGAAAACTCATTTGCTCAGTAAAATGTATTAAGCATCTTCCTGCTGTCCTTCAACAGCGACACCCGCTACACAGTACCAAATAAAAACTGGGCTTCCACCACACCAGCCGATCGTCCCTACTAACCCATTATTTCCACTGCAAATTCCTCGGGTTATGGATTACACATACTGCACAAACGTGTGCATTTCCTTTATATGAAATTAATGTTACCGTCTCATTTAAATGAAAGGCAACTCGTCGCTGGGAAAATATTTTCACGGCCCCCGGAGACGCTCACCTTGCTACGAAGCTGGCAGTCTTGTCCACGATGTTCCGGACCTCGGGTGGGGGGTAAATGATGCCCACGATGGGCTTTGACGGAACCACCTCTTCCTTCTTCTCCTCTTCCATCTGCTGCGTAAAGAGTCAAAACCAAACCAGGTTACCCGACAGATACAAACACTGGGAAATAAAGTGCCCACCCTCCCTACTTTTAACCCCTTCCCTGCCAGAGGGGCTAGAAACACGTTGCAAAGTACGTTCCCTTCTAGCGGCCTCTGTGTAAGATGCCCAGACGTTATAAAAGACAACTTCCATGTAATGTGCGGGCACTGGGGAAACATGCTCCTTTATGTTTATTGTACTTACGCTGCAATATATTTCCTTTTATTATACAGTAGTTACTTTGTCAAGCCACATATATTTTGTTTATACATTTAAAATATGTATATATTATATAGTGCCAACAAATGTATACAGAGCTTTACACAATAGACTATAGAATAAAAGGAAATAGCAGCACAGAAACATTAAGTACGTTATTATAGATGTGTATAATATATACATACACACATTCATAGCCTGTAATAGGCTACACATCACACACTTAGATTGTACGCTCTTCGGGACAAGGACTCCTTTTCCTAATGTTAGCTATGTCTCAAGTACTTAGGCCTGTAATATAGAGGGCGCTGGTGCGCGTGTCGTTTATATGTTGTAAGCGGTGGCGTGCGCGGCTAAGGGGCGTGGTTCTAGACGTCACAGCGATAGCCGCACTGTGATTGGCTGGGCAGCGTCATGTGGTGCAGCATCAGCGCAAAAATATAAATTTTCTTGTATTTGCTCTGATCTGCCGCGCAACCGCTCACGGCCTAGCGAGCGTCTCGACTATCAACGTCAACCTCCACAGTCAATTGTAATTGACGCGCGCGGTGGTGCACTATATTGCAGGCCTTATTCCCATTACGTGTTACAGTATATTATTATGTCACGTGTATTACTGCTGTTAAGCGCTATGTACATAAATGGCGCTATATAAATAGACACACACTTCCTGCCCTCTAATAATCAGGATATCAGAGGCTCCAGGTGAAGGATTCTCCTTCATTCCCAGCGTGGAATCGGATCCCCCCGAAGTTACATCACGTTATTATACTAGGAGTAACCCCAGTACCGGCCTGCTGACCCCGAGCTCGGTCACTTTTCCTCTCCGGGACCAGATAGGAGGATGGAAATAACTGGCGGGAGGATGGAAACACCGCGGCCTACAGCCGGGGCCTGTCCTGAATCAATTTCCCTCCCAACCGGGGCCCTTCCCCAGTACCTGTCCTCCATCACCCGCCTGCGGCGCTAACCCCTGCACCGGTCCGACCGGCATCGTTTCCTCTTTCCGGGGGACACACACACCGACAAGCAAGATGGCGGCGGCCTGAGCAGGGAGAGAGGCAGGAGATACCAACTCGGGATCGGGGGGGTGTTGCCCCGCGCGTTATTTACAATGCCCGCTTGTTTTGAGTGGTCTGGATCTGCACAACAATACGATGTTTTATGGGCTCTCGGTGCAGAGGGATGGCGAGGAGCCCAGGGGGGCCGTAGCTGAATGTACCTCTATGTGCCCCCGCCCTGAACACCCCCCTCGGTCCTAGTTTAATGGTACGTTCTGTTCCAGGGCTCGTGCGTAGCTTTGCCGGACACACGCTGGGATCCTGGCGCGTCATAGGCGACGTGCGTGGTTGCCATAGCAGCGCTGATTGTGTATGGATAGGAAGTGCGGGCGAACAGCCGGTACGCGATCCAGTGCGATAGTGACGCGCGATCACTAGGGGGGAATCATATGTCGCGATATTCCGACTGGGGTCTATATTACACTTTCCCATCCGCTTCCAGCGCATTACACCCGCAATATTGAAAAGAAGCACGGGGGTGGGCATTAATCGCGATTCACCCGCCTATTTAATTAACTCCTTTGATGCCAAAGCATTCTGCAATATCGCACGAACATTAGTCAAAGGCCGGGGGGGGGGGGGGGGGGAAGTATCAATATATCGCAATGTACCCTCTAGGGCCTTAACCCCTCCACTGCCAGAGAGGCCAGCCATCCATTGCTAAGCAAGACAAGGGTTAATTAACCTCCCTTAATGCTGAGTGGCCTCACAAGGCAACTTATAGGGTCTTTATCCTCGTGGGAGGGGGGATCCATGTTTAAAGTCCTCTTGAAATGAGCAGTGTATAGCATTGCAGAGTATGTCCACACGCGTGTTTAATGGCCTTGTTCATTTCATCGTAGATGTGCGTGGTGGATTATTTCATGTTCCTTTTCCCATAGTGTCCTGATTTAGCCGGCTCCCCGAGGACGCATGGGCAGACATGACGTACATGCTGGGAGATCGGAGCTGCATGGACAGCCTGAGGAAGGACATCACTGACCTGCAGGGCGCCGTGATAGACGTGTTCTCGCGGGTCGGTGCCGTGCGATACCCCTCCTGGAAGTTCCCGGATAAAGTGTCCTGTGATCTGGACCTGGTGGAGCTGCTGGAGCGATATGACCACGTGGAGGGGGATCCCGAGTTCACACAGCACTCTCACGTAGTGCTGCTGGAGCTAGTCATTGACAGGTGGGGGAAAGTCGGCGTTAGGCTGCGCTTATAGTGACGGCGACGTCCGGCTGCGGTCGCTGTAAAAATCAAATTGAGATGACTTCCAGCGATCGCGACCAAGCCGTCGCTCCGTCGCGTTTACTATAAGCGCACGCGACGGCGGTAATGCATTTGTTTTGATGCAGCGTCGCCAGCATTATAAGCGCAGCGTAGCTGGAAGGTGCACACAGTGCATTGATCTGCATAGGATACAGATGCATGGCTCAGTGCAAAGCATTACAGATCCAGAGCACCTATGGGAGACTTCTAACCTGTGTCGCACTGGTCCACAAACGGGTGCAAATGGTGTCATTTCGACTGCGTCAATGTATCAAGGATTTTTTATTCCGCTTGTCAGTGAGCGTTTTGGGGAGGAAGTAGGGGAGGAGAGAATTGGCCCCATAATTTAATGAGATGTACAGTATCAACATTTATATGTAAAACTGCTCTAGTCTTATGTTAGTATGGCTTTATATATTTATATAGCGCCATCTACTGTATGCATATAGCGCTTCACAGCAGTTATACACGTGACAATAAAATAACACATAATGGGAATAAACACTTCAGACATAAAAAGTACATTAGGGGAAAAAAAACTCCTTACCCCCGAAGAGCTTACAATCTAAGTGGTAAGTAGGAAGAATGTACAGAGACAGTAGGAGGGTGTTCTGGTAAATTTTTATTTATAAAATGTGTTACCAGGAAGTAATTCATTGAGAGTTACCTCTCGTTTTCAAGTATGTCCTGGGCACAAAGTTATGATGACAAATACATGGTTACATTAGGTGAACAGGGTTATTATACATTATGTATGGCATGCACAGTTAGAGATAATATATATTATAGGCGTATGTACCAGTTACAGACCAGATTAAAATGTGACACAGCTTTAGTTTTGAAAGAACTTAGACTGGTGGTGGCTGTGAGAGTCTCCGGTAAGTTGTTCCAGTTTTGGGGTGCACGGTAAGAGGAGGAGGAGCGGCCGGATACTTTGTTGAACCTTGGGACCATGAGTCAGATCTCAGCCAATACATGCTGCCTGTGGTAGGGGTGAGGAGCTTGTTCAGATACGGGGTTAGCTTTCCCTGGAAGTATTTGAAGGCAAGACAGGAGAGATACACTTTGCGCCTAGACTCAAGTGATGACCGATCTAGTAATTTGCAAATGTTGCAGTGATGTGTGTTGTAATTACATTGAAGGACAAAGCGGCACATTGAGTCGAAGTGTGTTTTGTTTGAGGTGCTGTACCATATACTATGTCCCCATAATTGGCATTAGCATCTGTTGTGCAATGCGCTTTCTGACCAGCAGACTTAGGGAGTATTTGTTCCTGTAAAGTACACCTAGTTTGGCATAGGTTTTGGATGTCAGGGTATCAACGTGCAACCCAAATGTTAAGTGGGAGTCAAACCATAAGCCCAGATATTTGAAACTAGTGACAGGAGCTAGGGTGGTGTTAGATTTGTTTCTGATCTGAAGTTCCGTCATTGGCAGCTTTCGAAATTTAGCCTGGGTACCAAACACCATTGTTACAGCCTTGTCAGCGTTTAGAAACAGTTTGTTTTGGGAAATCCAGTTTTCAAGTCTCAAAAAATCAGATTGAAGAACGTGTTCGCACCGGAAGAGAGCCTTAAGGGACACCGCAGGTGATATCCAAGGGGTTGGAGTTAGTGCCCGAAATAGACACATGTTGGGATCTACAAAAAACACTGAGAAGAGCTCTACTACCAAATGATAAAATTAACCCTTAAACCACATATAAAATATAAATAGGTGGTGCACCCTTGAGCAAAAATCAATGTAAAATACAAAAAAATACAGCACCAAAAGACGGATGCTGTGGAAACTCAAAAAAGAGGCACTCGAGGGATAAATGACTTGACTGATAATGGTCAAATAATCAGGAAGTGAACAAACACTTAAAATCAATTACAATTACATATAATACTTCTGCATATGATCGGTGTAAATATTAAACTAATGTACTTGAACAAGTGGGGGGAAAACCATAAATGAATGTGTCCATAAACAATACGATGTAAAACCAGAATAAAAAATATACACCCATATAGCAAATAATGAACTAAATCAAAATATAGTAATCACAGCAATCCCTAAACGCAAAGCGAGGGGTTATGGAAAAACCCCTCCCAAGTGTAGGGATGGCTGTCCAGCTGGAAATGAGTGAATGATTACTCTGAGTGTAACATGATGGACAAGAACACAAATAAATAATGAACCTACCAAAGAAAAAAGGGGAAACCCAAAGCAAGAGTATAAAACCTGTAAGTCAAAGTATATCTAAGTCGTAGAATACATGAATAGATACACCTGTTATGAGTTGCCTAATTTAAACCAAATGTAATGGATGGAATAACACAGGTGAACATAGCTACTAATAATCCTGTATACCCACAAATACTTGATGAATAAAGCAAGGAATAAGTAGTTATATGTCCATATATGTCCATATACATATGTATATGTTACATGTTGGGATCTACCTGATAGGTATGAGGGAAACCAATTTAAAGCACTCGAGTTTGTTTAGCAAGATAACATGATCAACAGTATCAAAAGGCTTTGCAAAATCTAGGAATATTGCACCAGAAAATTGTCCCAGTTCCATTCCACACTGGATCTCATTGCAAACTTTTAGCAGGGTAGTTACGGTGGAGTGTTTGGAGCGAAAGCCAGATTGGAATTGGCTAGTGACATTTTGTCTTGGTATAGCAATCACTTAATTGGGAGTGAACACATTTTTCAATTATTTGGTTAGTGTTGGGAGAAGAGAGATTGCTCTGTAGTTTGAAACAGTGTTTTTGTCCCAATTTTTGAAGATTGGGACAACTCAGTTTTCCAGGTCTTAGGGATATGGCTCGCAGACAGAGTAGAGTTGATTTAGGGAGGAAAGCAGTTTGGCAATGGCTGGGGCACCAAGTCGTAGGAGCTTTGATTGCAGCAGGTCAGTCCCACTTTGGCTGCTTAGTTTTAATTTGAGGAGCGCTTGTGTAATCTCCTCTCCAGATACTGGGACAAATTGAAAATTGTGGCAGTGTTGGGAGAGGGTGGGGCTATAGGGGTACTTTCAGGATGAGATTCACGTTTGTGGTTTGGGTTTCGCTAAAAAATTAGTAGCACACCCCACAAAGTAATCATTGAATGCGTTTGCTATGTCAGTGGGATTTGTCAGAGTATTATCCTCCTTAGTGATATTAGATGGTTGTTAATAGCTAGAAGACTGGAATATAGTGTTGTGTTATATGTTATACAGTCACTATGTTATATAGACTCGATGTTATACAGTAATTATGTTATACCGACACTATGTTGTACAGTAACTATATTCTATGATAACGACGTTATACAGTAATTTTGTTATACAGTAACGATGTTATACAGGCACTACGTTATATAGTAATTATTTTATACAGAGACTACGTTATACAGTAATTGTTATACAGTTACTACGTTATACAGACACTAATTATTTATTAAATGTTTTACGTTTGCAAGGGGTCAAGGTTGATGTATGAGGTCCTAGTCTTATATCAACTGGACATATATGTATCAGGGCAAAATAACTGCACTATATGTTTTAAAAAGAAAAGTCCTATTGAAATCAATAGGAATTTTTTATTTGATGCATCTTGTGCCCTTTTTTTTACCCGGATACATTGACCCCTGTCTCAGAAAAGAAGGTAGAGACAGTAACGGTACTTGCCTTGTCACTGATGAAAGATGCAGGTTGCACTTATTAACCAATTCTCTGCAAAGCAACATGATGGCAGAGTAGGAACTTCCACTTTTCCTTTTCACCCCGCAGGCTCCTGCTCTTGCTTCAGAGTTTCACAGGATACACAGAAGTAATCGGCAGCGAGGGAGGCCTCCCCCCAGCTCGGGGCATGGGGCCCTGTATGTCCATCGGCTTGGCTGTCCGGAAGTACTGGAGCAGCATGCTGAAACTGGGAACACTTCACCAACAGGCGGTGAGCGAGGGATTTAGAGGGACATTGAAGCCGAAAAGCTTACAATACACTTCACTCTCGGCTGATGCAGAAGGCAGTGCTACTATCCCCTCCCTGTGACTTGGGTGAACATGGAGGATACTTGCACTGCATCTGCATGTTTTACATACACAGCATCTGGCAGGACTCTTTGTATATGTCTGTAGGACTTGGGCGCAAACAGCAGGGGGGGGGACAAGTTTCCCTCCAACTTTTAGGGAACCTCCAATGTTCCCCCAATTTTCCTTACTTGGCGGCGGGGGCAGGGACCTTCTCTCCTGCGGACTCCAGGGTGCCACCAGCTGACTGTTGTCAGCACTGCTACTGAGCATGGGAGAGCTGTTGGCTGTCCCCCGAAGCAGTGGGAGAAGGGAGGGGTGAGGGGGGTACCACTGGTATACCTCTACTCATGCTGGACAGAGGAATTTGCAAGCAATCCCTATGGAAGTCCCACAACCTGCAGATTAACCCACACAAAAAACCTTTGTGTAATAGGTACAACTGGTCTGTCTTTGTGTCAAGGTGTGTGTGTGTGTATATGTCTTGAACAATTGAATTGTTCTAGACAACGAACGTGAAACTTGGACCCTAAATGCGAAGATATTTCAGAAGCTTCAGAGAACACAAAAGCATGGAGAGATGCCTGCTGGGTATTCCCCGAAGCGACAGGAAAAAGAATGAATGGAGAGATGCATGCTGGATATTACCCAGAGACAGGAAAGAATGAATGAATTCCAAACCAAACCAAAGTCTGTGACATCATCACAAGGGTAAAGAAAGGAAAATGGCGGTTGGGCCAGACATATCGCATGAAGAAATGACCATCGTTGGACAGAGATGGTACACGACTGGATTCCAAGAGAGATTAAAAGACCAAGACGACGACCAAAAGTAAGATGGGAGGATGAAATCAGACAATGTGTTGGAGCGACGTGGAGAAAAGCGGCTGCAAACACAGTACCTGGGAGATCATTGGGGAGGCATTATCCTGCAGTGGCTCAACAAGGGCTGATGATGGTGTATGTGTGTATATATATTGTGTGTGTGTGTGTGTGTGTATGTGTGTATGTGTCAGGAAAGCAGTAAAATCTGTACTGTATGTACATGAAAGGCATAGCAGGGCTGTGTGTGAGTGTAGGGGGAGAGGAGCACTGTTGCTGCCCACTTTGTTCTGTACATATCAAGAAGCTTTGTCAGAGCTGCCTGTATATAACTGAAGTCGGTGGGGAAGCAAGAAAGGATTGTACTCTTACTGCTCAGGCTGTAACTGCTATGTAACAATGATATATACTTTTTTTAAATAGCATACTCCTTGTATGTAAAGGAATGCAAGAATCAATATCTGTCCAGAAGAGCTTACAATCTAGCTGTGGTACTACCCGATGATCAGAGAGAGAATAATGTGTCTGCTATCACAGGGACTTGGCCCTGCATTACGTCAGGGTAGGACACAGTGTATGTGTGAATATGAAGGGGAGGGTATCTTTTCTGCCCACATTCAGTGAGGGTTTACCAGTGTATACACCTGTGTGGAGGGGTGAGGCTTGCTGTGTAGCTGGTAGTATATTTGCATGTTAAGAGCTTGGCAGGAATTGGGTTTCTACGGGGGAAATATTTCTCAAACACGCATTTCTCTCCACAGAAGTCATCTGCTCGTGGCAATGTGAGTGTGAGTGCAGATAGTGAGACAGCGAGGGACGTCTCGTCATGCCTCTCCTCATCTAGACTTCAGTCTGCCCCCTCGCGCTCCCAGTGCAGCACTCTCACCCCCATCCCAAGGGAATCCAAACCCTGCATCGCCCGGGACATTCGCACCGTAGGCTCCCAGACTCTGGAATCTGCCCTGGTGCCCTGTGACGCATGCGCAACGGTTCAGGCAAGCCTGCGTGAGGTCAGCGATGCCATCATCCAAGTATGCAGCGGGCAGAACCTGCCCTGCTCCCTCAGCAAGATCCGAGAGATGCTGCCTTCAAGGGGGATCCTGTCACCCACCGAGATGCGCTACTGGGCCAGCGAGGAGAGCAAGGACCTGACACGCATCGGCAAACACCTGTCAGAGCTCACGCAGGTCATCGGCCCTCTGAGGTCGCAGCTGGAAGGCGCCAGGGTGGAGAACGAGAGGCTGCAGGGAAACATCGAGAGCTGCAAGGTCCAGCTGCAGGCAGAGAAAGAGGAGCAGCAGAGGCAGGGAAGGGAGAGCGAGAGGCGGCTGCAGGAAAAGGGGCAGCAGAGTCAGGAGATGGTGAACAAGCTGGAGAGAGACAAGGATGAGCTGAGGAAAGGTACCAGCCAGGTGTAAAATGCAAGGGACATTGTTTATTGCCCCTCTGGCACTGGAGGGGTTAAGAGCCCGCATACATGGGATGGTATCGTCAGTGTCTTTGCTGTTCTTACTGAGGGCCCTGTGTTTGGTTTAGGGGCCGCGGTCCTGGAGGAGAGAGTTTCCATCCTGAAGGAGGAGCTAAAAACTCAGCACAGCACCATCCGAGACCTGGGTGAGGGGGGACGGGGAGTGGCGGGAGGCAAGTGTATGGCCTCAGAGGGTTTGTAGAAGGTAAGGGGAGCTCCTCTGTGTGAGGAGCCTAGTGAGGGGCCTGTGAACGTGTGAGGGAGTGAAAGAGATGTCCAGGTGTGTGAGTGTGTAAGAATGTGAGGCCTATGAGTATGTAATTGAGTGAGTGGTCTTTGAGCATGTCAAGGTGAGTGAGCAGCCTGTGAGTGTGAGATGAACGTTATGTTTGAGTGAGAGGTGAGTGCACATGTGAGGAGATCAGTGAGAGGCTGGCCTTTGAATGTATGAGATGAACATTGTGTGTGAGAGAGGTGAGTGCACATGTGAGGAGATCATTGAGAGGCTGTGAGTGTGTGAGATAAACGCTGTGTGAGTGAGAGGCGAGTGCACATGTGAGATCAGTGAGAGTCTGTGAGTGTGAGATAAACGTTGTGAGTGAGAGGCGAGTGCACATGTGAGGAGATCAGTGAGAGGCTGGCCTGTGAGTGTGTGAGATAAACGTTGAGTGAGAGGAGGATGTACATGTGAGGAGATCAGTGAGAGGCTGCGAGAAGCTGGCCTATGAGTGTGTGAATGAGAAGTTGAGGTGTGTGTGATGTGAGTTCTTCGAGTGACAATATGTAAGGGTTGTGAAGAGAAGTCCTTATCCCCTCAGAGCTGTCACGAGAGCAGCTTGTGGGTGAGATGCGGAGCATGGTGAATAAGAAGGAGCTGTCAGCGCTGGAGCATCAAGTGAGTGATCTGAAATGTCAGCTGGAGACCACAAGCCAGAGACTGGTGGAGTCCGAGGAGGCACTGTCTAAAGAGAGAGCCCTGGGGGAGAGCCTCCGAAACCATCAAGAGGTGAGCGAGTCTCTAGTAATCCCAGTATACTATGAACCGACCCAACGGGAGGATGAAGCAGAACACGTTCCTTTAACTACAAGAGAGGCCTCTCTGGCGGCAAATGTTTAACACCCTTCTCTATAGGGAATGCCTGGACTCATTATCACTGTTTCTCTGTCTAACACAACCTCTGTACCGTTCGCGCTGTCCTCTCCCGTTCACGCTGACCTCTCTCTCTCCCGTTCACGCTGACCCCTCTCTCTCTCCCGTTCACGCTGTCCTCTCTCTCCCGTTCACGCCGTCCTCTCTCCCGTTCACGCCGTCCTCTCTCTCCCGTTCACGCTGACCTCTCTCTCTCCCGTTCACGCTGTCCTCTCTCTCTCCCGTTCACGCTGTCCTCTCTCTCCCGTTCACGCTGTCCTCTCTCTCCCGTTCACGCTGTCCTCTCTCCCGTTCACGCTGTCCTCTCTCTCCCGTTCACGCTGTCCCCTCTCTCTCTCTCGTTCACGCTGTCCTCTCTCTCCCGTTCACGCTGTCCTCTCTCCCGTTCACGCTGTCCTCTCTCCCGTTCACGCTGTCCTCTCTCTCTCTCTCGTTCACACTGTCCTCTCTCCCGTTCACGCTGTCCTCTCTCCCGTTCACGCTGTCCTCTCTCTCCCGTTCACGCTGTCCTCTCTCCCGTTCACACTGTTCTCTCTCTCTCTCTCGTTCACGCCGTCCTCTCTCTCCCGTTCACGCCGTCCTCTCTCTCCCGTTCACGCCGTCCTCTCTCTCCCGTTCACGCCGTCCTCTCTCTCCCGTTCACGCCGTCCTCTCTCTCCCGTTCACGCCGTCCTCTCTCTCCCGTTCACGCCGTCCTCTCTCTCCCGTTCACGCCGTCCTCTCTCTCCCGTTCACGCCGTCCTCTCTCTCCCGTTCACGCCGTCCTCTCTCTCCCGTTCACGCCGTCCTCTCTCTCCCGTTCACGCTGTCCTCTCTCTCTCTCGTTCACGCCGTCCTCTCTCTCCCGTTCACGCTGTCCTCTCTCCCGTTCACGCTGTCCTCTCTCTCTCTCCCGTTCACGCCGTCCTCTCTCTCCCGTTCACGCCGTCCTCTCTCTCCCGTTCACGCCGTCCTCTCTCTCCCGTTCACGCCGTCCTCTCTCTCCCGTTCACGCTGTCCTCTCTCTCTCTCCCGTTCACGCCGTCCTCTCTCCCGTTCACGCCGTCCTCTCTCTCCCGTTCACGCCGTCCTCTCTCCCGTTCACGCCGTCCTCTCTCTCTCCCGTTCACGCCGTCCTCTCTCTCTCCCGTTCACGCCGTCCTCTCTCTCTCCCGTTCACGCCGTCCTCTCTCTCTCCCGTTCACGCCGTCCTCTCTCTCTCCCGTTCACGCCGTCCTCTCTCTCTCCCGTTCACGCCGTCCTCTCTCTCTCCCGTTCACGCCGTCCTCTCTCTCCCGTTCACGCTGCCCTCTCCCGTTCACGCTGTCCACTTTAGGCTGCGCTTATAGTGCCCGCGACAGCGCTCGAAAACAAAACAATTGACTCCGTCACCAGCACTTATAGTAAGGGCGACAGCAACGGAGCGGAAAAAAAATTGGTAACGGGTTAAATTTGATTTTTCAGAGACTGTCGCCACATGTGACTGTCTCTTAACCAATCAATCACCCTGTCGCCAGCGATGTCGCCGAAAGTTAAATTATAACTTTTGCGGGTGTCGCGTCGCCATTGCAGGCACTATACGCGCGGCCTAAGGAAGACAACAAGATTGTTCAAATGTTTACAACACATTGGGGGGGGGGGGGGGGAGGGAGGCGGTGTAGCTGGCTGCGCGGGATTGCACCGTTAATCAGCGGTAATGTCTCTATTGCACGGATCTGTCTTCCCACCAGTCGCTGCAGGTAAAGCAGAGATCCTTCCTGCAGCAGCTGGACAGACTGGCCCAGGAGGGCGAGGACCTGCGAGGGAGCCTGGGGGACGCCGAGGAGGAGAGAGCAAAGCTGGAAGAACAGATAGGAGGGATGGAGAGAGAAAAGCGGGGCCTGGGGAGCCGGCTGGACGAGCAGCAGGTACGGAAACCGCTCATGAGATACACCACTCCCTGTAATCCCAGGAAGCCAGTCATTTCCAGCGAGAGGACCGTCCCGCGCATCTTCTGCTTCCTTACAGGGCCAATATAACCTGGGACAACAATGAACCAATGGCGGTGATGTGTTTAGGACGTGTCGTCTGGGTGCTTTTCATGTCACCTACAAGTATTTTTTCAATCAGTGTGCAAAAGTGTTGAGCTGAGACACAGGGGGGGATACTCACATTGTGTAAATGTGCTGAGCTGAGAGAGGGCGGATACTCACATTGTGTAAACATGTTGAGGTGGGATACTCATATTGTGTAAACGTGCTGAGCTGAGGTACAGAGGGGGGATACTCACATTGTGTAAATGTGTTGAGCTGAGACAGAGGGGGATACTCACATTGTGTAAATGTGTTGAGGGGGGGATACTCACATTGTGTAAACGTGTTGAGTGGGGGATACTCACATTATGTAAACGTGTTGAGGGGGGGATACTCACATTGTGTTGAGTTGAGACAGATGGGCCTACTCACATTGTGTAATTGTGTTGAACTGAGACAGGGGGATACTCGCATTGTGTGAATGGTTGAGCTGAGGTACAGAAGGGGGATACTCACATTGTGTAAACGTGTTGAGGGGGAGATACTCACATTGTGTAAACGTGCTGAGCTGAGGTACAGAGGGGGGATACTCACATTGTGTAAACGTGTTGAGCTGAGGTACAGAGGGGGGATACTCACATTGTGTAAACGTGTTGAGCTGAGGTACAGAGGGGGGATACTCACATTGTGTAAACGTGTTGAGCTGAGGTACAGAGGGGGGATACTCACATTGTGTAAACGTGCTGAGCTGAGGTACAGAGGGGGGATACTCACATTGTGTGAATGGTTGAGCTGAGGCACAGAGGGGGGATACTCACATTGTGTAAACGTGTTGAGGGGGGGATACTCACATTGTGTAAACATGTTGAGCTGAGGTACAGAGGGGGATACTCACATTGTGTAAACGTGTTGAGGGGGGGATACTCACATTGTGTAAACGTGTTGAGGGGGGGATACTCACATTGTGTGAATGTGTTGAGTTGAGACAGGAGGCTTCTCACATATTGTAAACATGTTGAACGGAGGTACAGAGGGGGGATACTCACATTGTGTGAACGTGTTGAGGAAGGATACTCATATTGTGTAAACGTGCTGAGCTGAGACACAGGGGGGGATACTCACATTGTGTAAACGTGTTGAGCTGAGAGAGGGCGGATACTCACATTGTGTAATTGTGTTGAACTGAGACGGGGGGATACTCGCATTGTGTGAATGGTTGAGCTGAGGTACAGAGGGGGGAAACTCATTTTGTGTAAACTTGTTGAGCTGAGGTACAGAGGGGGGAAACTCATTTTGTGTAAACTTGTTGAGCTGAGGTACAGAGGGGGGATACTCATTTTGTGTAAACTTGTTAAGCTGAGGTACAGAGGGGGGATACTCACATTGTGTAAACGTGTTGAGGGGGGGATACTCACATTGTGTAAACGTGTTGAGGGGAGGATACTCACATTGTGTAAACGTGCTGAGCTGAGAGAGGGCGGATACTCACATTGTGTAAACGTGCTGAGCTGAGAGAGAGCGGATACTCACATTGTGTAAACGTGCTGAGCTGAGGTACAGAGGGGGGATACTCACATTGTGTAAACGTGCTGAGCTGAGGTAGAGAGGAGGGATACTCACATTGTGTAAACGTGCTGAGCTGAGAGAGAGCGGATACTCACATTGTGTAAACGTGCTGAGCTGAGGTAGCGAGGAGGGATACTCACATTGTGTAAACGTGCTGAGCTGAGAGAGGGCGGATACTCACATTTTGGTGATATCACTATGTGCTGAACAGGAGTTTGCGCAGGCAAAGCCCTCTCCTCTCCTGTTCACCTGTATTGGCTCAGACAGGGTGGCTGGAGGTTGACATGCACCCCCTTTCCCTTTATTTAGAGGCCCGGATGGAAAAACAATTATTCTTCATTTCCAAAGAAACCAAAACGGCCAAATGCCTGTCTGATTACATTAGCTTTACCCTTTGCGTGCCGGACGGGTCCTCGGCCCCTCCGGCACAGTGCGGTCACGTGACCGCTTTCAGTAGAGGTCACATGACCGCGGCAGCCATTTTCTGGCAAACGGAAAAGGAGGAGCGCTCCTCCGTTTCCTTGGTGCACCGATCGCGTTCTACGCCCCACGGGAACGCAGGACGCGATCGAACACGGGTAAAAAAAAACAGACACTATGAGGATGATGTGGTCAACACAGCAGGGAGTCTCCGGAGTGCCAGTCTCCATGCGTAGTGACTACGTCCGTGGTCACTCAAAGGATCGAAGAAGATAATCCAACTGAGTGGGGGTGGTGTGGTTGTCCCGCAGGTGATTGCCCCGTCCTTAGCTCACCTCGTCACTACCAGAGGATCACCAAGGAGAAGTAAGATAGGGGTGGGCACTTAGACATTGAGTGGTCATACTGATCACTGCCCTCTTCCCACTACTAACCCATCCCTCACCCTCGTGTTAGGAGGTGGTGCAGAGGCTGCAGCGGGAGAAGCAGAGTCTGGAGGAGTCTGTGTCTGGGATGGACAGGAGGTTGTCTGAACTGCATGGATCCCTCCAAGAGCAGAGGGAGAGAGAGAAGCTACTGGTGTCTTACCCAGACCTGAACGCACCCCCAGAGTTTGAGAGTAAGAGACAGGACAAGAGCTGTGTTACTGAGCAGAGAGAAGGCTTGGTATAGTGGTAAAAGTGTTGTTCGGGGATACACAAACTTGGTGGGTTAAATGGGCAATGAATAATTATTAACCCATCTGCTGCTGGAGGGCAATGAAACGGATTTGAATCAAGGCCCCTGCAGTTGTTTAGTTTGCACTTGTGACGTTGTGTTCAAACACTGACAGGCTCTGGAGATATAACTGAGGACATGGAGAAGCAGCTCCAGGCCAACAGCATCCGCATCAGCATCCTGGAGGAGGAGAACTCCAGACTGAGGGCCAGCCTGTCCAAACTGAGGGAGCGGCGCCAGCAGGGACCACTGAGGGTAAGAGCCGGGGCACAGGGGCAGCATGAACCTATAGGTGAGCGACAGAGATCAGGGACATAAAATAAATACAACCAGCCAGGGTGCCAAATAAACAAACGTTTACTGAACACGTCCCAAAACCATGATCGACGATTCAGTCTCCAGAGGGACCTTCCTCAGGAGTGAACATTGATGGCAGTGTGTCAAGGGCGGGAAGTTTGGCAAATAGTACATGTTTGTTATTCCAAACTATGTCTCATTAGTGGGATACTGAGGGGTAAACCGTAAGGGTTAGAGCCCATTCAAGTCAATGCTGTAAGGTGTCTTGCGGCAGAAGACGGCTTAGTAAACATGGGTGATCGGTCCAGATCCACACAACGGTGCTAAGCTTTACCGAACCTGTAGTACAGATAATCCAGAGACAGAACATGAAACACAGACAGAGCTCAGTGCTACATCCATTAACACAGACACACGGTACAATGCCTATATATATATATATATATATATATATCTCTTTTGAATAAAATGGTCTTTTAGTTTAACCCTTTGGCCAAAGTGTTGTAAGCCCTTGAGCCCCTCCAAGGCAGACAACATCTCAAGGGTCCTAACACTAAAATAAATTCTTAATAACCTGTACATTACCAGAAAGAATGATATATAATAAACCTGTCAAAATTAGTTGCATAGCTCTAAGTCTGATTGAAGCTCTAATTAACCTGTACATTACCAGGAAAAGCACTCTGTATTAGATTTGTTACAATCAAACTGTATGCAGGTTCCCATGAGTGTGGAGGTGAGATGGAGTGAGCTTTTAACCATTTATAAGTGGGAGGGAATGAGCTTCAAAACTGGGAAGGAGGAGCCACCCTCCAAATCAGCCAGGACCAGCTGAACAGAATTGCAAAACATACAGAACCCCAATAAGCTCATATTGAACCCCCAAAATAACCACAATATATATATATGCGTATAGGTGTCAAAGAGGAGTGCTACTGAGCATGGCACTATATTTTTAAAACCAGAGACAGAACATGAAACACAGACAGAGCTCAGTGCTACATCCATTAACACAGATACACGGTACAGTGCCTATATATATATATGATATCTATATATATATGTAAAGATATCTATAAAGATATCTTTTGAATAAAATGGTCTTTTAGTTTAACCCTTTGGCCAAAGTGTTGTAAGCCCTTGAGCCCCTCCAAGGCAGACCACATCTCAAAGGTCCTAACACTAAAATAAATTCTTAATAACCTGTACATTACCAGGAAGAGTGGTTAAAAGCTCACTCCATCTCACCTCCACACTCATGGGAACCTGCATACAGTTTGATTGCGACAAATCTAATACAGAGTGCTTTTCCTGGTAATGTACAGGTAATGTACTGTGTGCTGTTTCCATACAGCTGTGATTGTAACTTTGTATATACAAACTGCATACTGTTTCGGCTGGGGTTCGCTGTAACCCACTGCAGTTTCATTTTGAAGTACTATATGCAGCAACTATTTGGCTAAATCTGTATACTATATCTTATACTATATTAGTGAAAGCACTGTATGCCTGCCTGCCAGCCTGCCTGCCTGCTGGATGTCCGGTGTCCCTAGGGGAAATCTCATTGGTCCCTTGGGCCGCCCCCGCACACCTCTCATTGGCCTGAGGCGGAGTGACGGCCCAAAGGACACACAGGGACACAAACACACACACAGGGA
>NC_134495.1:22357381-22400474 GCF_040206685.1 Ascaphus truei
TGTACACACACACATGTGTACACACACACACACACATGTATACACACATACACATGTATACACACACACATGTATACACACACACACGTATACACACACACACACATGTGTATACACACACAAACATGTGTACACACACACAAATGTACACACACACACACTTATACACACACACACACATACAATGTATACACACACACAAACATGTATACACACATGTGTATACACACACACAATATATACATACACACAATGTATACACACACGTGTATACACACACACACACGTGTATAACACACACACGTGTATACACACACACACACGTGTATACACACACACATGTGTATACACACACATACGTGTATACACACACACACGTGTATACACACACACGTGTATACACATACACACACACGTGTATACACACACGTACACATACACACACACACACATGTATACACACACACACATACAATGTATACACACAAACATGTATACACACACACCCCAGCACCACCACATCAGCACACCGGTATCCCATGCCCCCCCAGCACACTGGCATTCTCGGCTCCCCACCATTCCCAGCCCCCATCAACACCATCAGCACCCACACATCGCCACCTTTGCACCTCCCCCATCGGCACACCCACATCCGCACCCCCACATCAGCACCAAACCCTCCCAAATCAGCACACCAATACAATCACCATCAGTACAGCCATAGCAGCACTACCACCGCACATGGGCCGCGTGGACCACTCCCCACCCAAATGCCTCACCCACACCACAAACATCCCGGGCAACGCCAGGGCTCTCAGCTAGTACTATATACATGAGAGCTAGGGAAGTGGTGTTACCATTAGAAGGATAGTATTGAACGATGGCTGCCCTTGCAAACGTAACAACAGTTGATTTTGTTGCTTATATGTGTGATACTATGTGGCATTATTCAGGCTAGGATAGTCTGTGGTTTATTGCATTTTCAAGTAATCAGGGTCATCCCAATGTGTAACAACCTCAATGAGTATACTTACCCTGTACTAAAGACTAACCTTACCGGGACTGTTTGTTAAATACCACACTATTTATCTGAGGTAATTGTTATTCTATTGCCTAGCCATAGTGGGTATCCCATGCTTAATCTAACCGCAGGGAGAGATAGGGATATTCTCTGTTAATACCGATATATATATACAGTCAATTAGATTGATATGTCCCTATCATTTCTCCACTGCTCCTCTGAGGGGTATTCAATCACATATTTTAATTTTTGAGTGTATATATTTTATGATGTATTAAATAATTTTTTGTTTTTCGACGTCTTTCGCTCTCTAGTTCCTGGTTGTAGGGATTCATCTTGTGGTTTAAAGGGCCACTCAATATTACTAGGTAAGAGTGCATATAGAGGGGTGCCTTTGAACTCTTCTCCTTGAGTTCATTCTGTTTAATAATGTACAGGTTAATAAGAGCTTCAATCACACTTAGAACTATGCAACTAATTTTGACAGATTTATTATAAATCATTCTTCCTGGTAATGTACAGGTTATTAAGAATTTATTTTAGTGTTAGGACCCTTGAGATGTGGTCTGCCTTGGAGGGGCTCAGGGGCTTACAACACTTTGTCCAAAGGGTTAAACTAAAAGACCATTTTATTAAAAAAAAATATATGCACTGTACCGTGTATCTGTGTTAATGGTTGTAGCACTGAGCTATGTCTGTGTTTCATGTTCTGTCTCTGGTTTTAAAGATTTCCATGTGTCTATTGATCTGCCTGAAATCCCACGTGTGAGATTCTATGAATTACTGAACTCCAGCATTGTGCTATCCGCAGCGGGGAGTAAAACTGACCTGCTTCTCTTTCTCATCAGCTGGTTCCACAAACACAGCTCTGGACTCCCCCACACACAGCAGAGCCAGGAACTCCAGAACCCCAACGCCCGTCCAATGCCACAAAGTGAGTGCTCTGACCTTCTCACCTGCCTCAGAGGTCATTCACACTGCACTGTCCCTTTACTCATCACTTATTAGACTTCCCTTCTCTCTGTCTCTCTCGCTCACTAGCAGTAAAACACAGGTTTTTTTTCAGAGTCAAGCTGTCTCTTAATGAGAGCTTATCCAACTCCAATAAGGCAGTCTCATCCATCCTGCCTGTGAATCAGCTTGTCTTTTTGCTGTCTGTCTCTTTTACAGAGTTAGGCCACTTTTCATGAATTAGACTGCTTCTTTCTGGAACTAATCCTCACTTTGTGCAAGTAAAGCCGTTTCCTGCATTTCTCTCTTTGAGTCAGTCTCTTGCTGTCTAGGTGAATTTGGGCTGTCTGCTGCAGTCTCTCATTGGGCCAGATTCAATGAAGTCCCGTTTACATTGCTTCGTGTTCACCGAAATGTATCGCTTCACAGGAACAAATTTCATTTTTTTTTTTCTCCAACTAATTAAATAAGAATTGGATATGCATAAACTTCTTCTTTGTATATGCCAGAGAGTGATAAATATCTCCAAAGTGCGGCGATCTCAATAAATGAGTCGTACACATCACTGGGCTTGTGAAGGCCGAGCACTATATCCCCATATATCACATAGTGAGGAACACACAGGAATTGGAGGGTTTTGTGAGAAAGCAACTTGTGATTTTTTATTCGTTCTTTCAAGTGACAGTCTTTGTATTGAGGTCCCAGTTGTCTGTCAGTGAGCGGGGGTCCCCTAAAAATGTTTTGGTAATGGAGGACATGTTCCTTTTTTTTTTTTTTTTTTCTTACTGAAACAGGTTAATAAATGCTCTACTGTAATGCTATAAATGCAAATAAAAAAAATAATAATATATATACTGTATATATATACCGGTGTGTGTGTGTGTATATGTATGTATATATATTTCAGAGAAAGTAATAGAATGTGCAATAAACAATGTATAGCTGTGTCTGGTATATGCTGCCACTATGTATTGGATTTACACATGAATCCACAAATACAGATAGGGAAAAGGTAACATTAGGCGCAAAACCTAGACAATATATACATATAAAGTCCCAGTATATTGGAACAATAAATGTTGTCAGACTTGATAGGATCCCTCGCATCAGCTGATAGAATTGCTGGTGTTGGTGCTAACTGGGTAGGTCAATGTAGGCAAACTAAGAAAGAAAACAGACCCAGTGATCAGCACTCTATCACCCAACTGGTTGACAGCAGCCTGACTATTAACTAGGTGTGAGCGGCGATCTCTCACTTAGGCTGAGGGGCGGCTGAGGGGCTGCAGCGCTGTGGGGCTGTGTGATGGTCCCGCCCCCACCCGTTTTGGCCACGCCCCTGCCCCCCTCCCGCTTCGGCTCCCTACAGACCGCATATCGCGGTCTGTGCTTGTCAGCGCGCCATCTGTCTGCAGTGCGGGAGCGCTGACTGAGGGAGCGGGGCCTTAGATCCCTGCTTCCACTATTTGGTCACTGCTTAGTATCCCTCTTGCATCGGGGTTATCAGTTTGGTGGTTATTTACCTAGGTAGCATACTTAGCTATTTTAGGCACTCTACTTACGGTACGTTATTATACTGCTCTCACCCCCCTACTCTTGAGATTATATCCTTTTACAAAAGGTCTCTAATTGGGATAATTAGCATATACTTATATGCTTTATCCGCCATTGTCCATTATCCGGAGTGTCATTTCTCCTATTGGATATTATGTGTTATTTAATCTGTTTTTAATGCCCATTATTTAATCCGTTGGTTCAATAAAGCACAGTTTTAATATTATCAGAAATCAACCAGTTGGGTGATAGAGTGCTGATCACTGGGTACTTTTTCTTTCTTAGGCCTGGGACATAGTACGGTGAGCCGTGCTGATCCGCGCTGAGCAGATGCACTTACCCCCTGCATGTGTCATCAGCGCGGCTTTAGCAGCCGCTTCCACATGCGTGTGGAGGCTCAGGTATTTTGAGGAGACAGGCAAATTTTAAATTTGCCGCTCGGGAGCGGAGGAGCGGTCACGTTACCGCTCACATCCAATTGGAGCGAGGGACTAGCCCCGCCTCCCGCCACGCCTCCGTTCCGCCACGCCTTTGCCCCGCCTCTATCCCGCCTCCGCCCCGCCCCCAAAGTGCGCTCACTGCCTCGTCTGCCAGGACACAAAAAAGCTCCAGTTTGAGCAGGCGAGGCAGAGCAGGAGCGTGGATCAGCGCGGCCCGAGGCACCATGCCCAAGGCCTTAGTTTGCCCAAAAATAAATGTTGGAATAGGTGATCTTAATAGACTTCTGAAATAAAGGAAGAGACCAGTAAAGTACTATTTGGTGTATTGGTATCACACAGTGGTGAAGTGCTACTCACAGTGTAGTGGGATAACAATCCAAGAACTGCAGTAGAAGTCGCAGATATCAACGTCTCTGTGTTGATGCTGAGATGGATCAGCTGTTGCCTGCGTTGGGGGGGGGGGGGGAACCACAAGAGCCGGCGTTTCTGTCCTGAAGTCCAAGCAGTGTAGATCAGCTGTATCCTGTGATGAAAGTCACAGATGCTGGTATCTTTACTTTGCTTTTATGGTACAATGATCTACAATGGTAGATCAGCTTTTAGAGATGCGCCTGAACCCACAAATGTCTCTGCCTCTGCGTGAAGCAGTGTGGGTCAGCTGTTCGTGCCCTTAGATCAGATTTTCACACTGTTTCCTCTCTCTGTTCCTCCCATCAGCTGTTACTGACGTGACATGGTCAGACCAATATATTCTGGTGACATGTGATGTCACTTCTCTTTACACGGTGATTGAACACACAGGGGTGCACAGCTTCTCAATATTTTTTGGAACTAGAAAACTTGTACACTGAAGCACAAATTGATTTTATCATTGAAACCATACAATTTACCACCAAGTCAGGGAGGCGAATAAAGTTAGCGATAAATATCTGAAGAGGCCCAGTGATAATCATGTTTTGGAGCTTATTGAATATCACGGGCATGCTTAATTTAGCGCAGAATGCTGATTTACATATCGATTTGCGTGTGAGAACACTCCCCTCTTGACCGTGATAATTTCAATATTAAATACAGGAGAGGGTTTTTTTCCCAACTTTTTTCGGGTGTAAGATTTACCCCGGGACCCTCTTCAGGGTTATAGAATACGGCCCAATAAGTTGGGTTGTCTCTCTATAGCTATTTCTCTCTTGCTGTCATACCTGCGGTTAGCTCAAGCTGTCTCTTGGTTTGAGTTTAGCCCGTCTTACGCTGTCATTCTTTGTGTCACACAGACCTCCCACTTCGCAAGTGAGCGCAGCGACAGTCCCTCGGGATATACTGCAGTCCCACGCAAGCAGTCAGCACGAGAGGAGAGTCTCCTCGGGGGACACACACCATGGTCTGAGCTACGTCACCTTCCCCTCCAGGAACTCCGCCTTAGCCGCCTACGCACGCCTGAAACACGCGAAGGGAAGAAACAGGACCCCTAGCTCTGACAGCAAACAGCGGGAGCCCGGGAAATGACTGAGGGATGGGGTCCCCCTGATCTCCGTCACATGGCAAATAATAAGCCCAGGTCCCTGGCAAGAAGTTACCACATGGGACATGTTGTTACCTAACCAAACTGTATGAAGGTCATTTAAAAATGCTTCTGTAAAACCCTGCCTCGCTACCTCTAGTGAGCGATATAGGGCGAGGTTTAGCGGAGGCGTTATTAGGGGATTAAGAGGTAGCGTGGTATGGAGCATTCACAGGAGTTCGGCAGGGGCACATGGAGCGGGTGTGAAGTAATAGGGGGATTACAGGAACTAGTTACTGTATAAAAGACATACGCGTTAGGTAAGAAGTTATAGGGAGCAGTAGGAGTTACCCAGCCCCTGTAATGGACTGTACTGATTTCCCGGTATATTGCTATAATTTCGCTCCACTTAATGTGTCGAATAAATGCAGACCGTCTGATCTTCCATCAAATATCTCCAACAAGAAAAAGAACGTGGGCACAAAATAATAGGAGCACTGAGTCCAACAGTCTGTTTAATACGATGTACCATATCTATATGTGACCTCACCAAATGTTTGTGTGTAGTCCACCCCATGTTTTAGATGTCCCCAGACTATATATAGCTTAGCAGTATGTTTGTCATGTTTCTGCCCTTGCTATCCGTCCCCCACAGCGCTGGGTTTGTTCTTTTTTTCTGATTTGTTTTATTGCGTTGTTGAATAAAGAGGTTATTGATTGTTGAATCATTTGTAACCACGCTGGGTTGTGTCTTCTTTCAGCGACTAATCACTGCTCTGTCTCCGCTAGGACACCCGACTCGCCTGTAGAAGAGCCGGTTTGGTCACGGAGACCACTCACCCCTTTCATATCTGCCCATACTGGAGAATGGGTATTGACAGGAGCGAGACATCGTTTGTCCCTGACTTGTAGGGTCTATATACAGTATAATGAAGAGATCGCTGTATCTCTGTGCCCAGTAGTTCCTTGCTGCCGATCTGCGGGGTCTACATTAACAAGAGAGAGTGCAGTCCCTAAACCATGTCATTTTGCTTCCCATCTGATGAGCTGTGTATTGTATTCAGCCAAACCTTATAGTCCGTGCCCTGGCTGGCCAGGCCGTGCCTCTACTCATTAGCATTTTGGCTCTGAAAACCCTGGCCGGACAGATTTGCTTACCCTGTATCCCGGCACACCAGATCGGCAGTTTCTCAGGCACTAAAACCAGACCTGTGGGAGGGGGGCGAAGAAAGGTGCCATGTGCCCCCCCACCTCCTAATAGAAAATGGTAGAACTTGCACTCACCGGTTTGTAGTATAACTGTCAAAATGTTTAAATAACATGTTTCACCAGGAAATAATACATTGAGAGTTACCTCTCGTTTCCCAGTATGTCCTGGGCACAGAGTTATGATAACAATACATGGTTACATTAAGTGAGCAGGGTTATACATTATATACAAGACATTGCATGCACAGTAAGAGATAGTATATGTTATAGGCGTATGTAAAAAAAGGGTATATATAGGATCCTGCATCCATAACGCTGGATTAATGTAATAACAAAAAATATCTGATGGGTTCAAAGCCTCCCGCAAAGCTGCGGTAAAGTAGCACAAACTCCCACTGCTTTCCATGGGATTCTGGGATGAATCCGGTGCCGGGTTTTTCTGCCCCGTATTTGATTTGGATGAATAACCCCGGTGATTCTCCTATTCTGTCCTCGTGATCGGATTGCTATAGCGCTCCCTGGTGTAGAAACCGTTCTGTCCGATAACCGCTCTTGTCAAACGGGTTTCATATGTGTTCTACTTCACTTTGCATGTACAACGGCAATGAATTCCTTCGCAATTAGTATGGTGACACACCCGGCCGTGCTTGTTAAACGCCCCGTGTCCCCATTATGTCATGTCAAATCTTGCCTCAGTAATATACATTACACGTGGGTTTATTTCCATGTGGAAGATCTTGAGGGATGGAAATTAAAAAAGTGTGTGTGTGTGTGTGTGTGTGTATATAGTTGAGAGCAAAAATCAGTGTATTAATACAAAAAGATCCAACGTTTTGGTCCTCAATATACAGGCAGTCCTCGGTTGTCCAACGGAATCCGTTCTGGAAGTAGCAATGGATAGTGAAAACTGCTGTAAAGTGAGTCCCATGTTAATCAGTGGCGGTGAGCGTTGGATAACGCATCCAGGGGTCGAAAAAAAGCCCATTGGGTTGCATTGTAAAGCGATGCATATGCCATTCGTTGTAAAGTGAAACGTTGGATAACGAGGACTACCTGTAGTGTGTGTATACCCCTTGCGCTGAAGCCCCCTCTAGAATATCCTCCTGGGCATATGGTTTGACTCCCACTTAACATTCGGAATGCCCACTGATACCCTGACATCCAAAACTTATGCCAAACTAGGTGTATTTTACAGGAACAAATCCTCCCTAAGTCTGCTGGTCAGAAAACGTATCGCACAGCAGATGCTAATGCCAATTATCGACTATGGAGACATAGTATATGGCTCAGCACCCCAAACCCACCTTAGCAAACTTGACACCTTCTACAATTCAATTTGTCGTTTTGTTCTCCAATGCAACTACAACACACATCACTGCGAAATGCTCAAAGAACTAGATTGGTCATCACTCCAGTCTAGGCGCAAAGTTCACCTTTCCTGTCTTGCCTTCAAATACTTTCTGGGCAAGCTACCCGCCTATCTGAACAAGCTCCTCACCCCTACCACTTGCAGCACTTATCACCTGAGATCTGACTCCAAAAGACTGTTCATGGTCCCAAGGCTCAACAAAGTATCTGGCGCTCCTCCTCTTACCGTGCACCCCAAAACTGGAACAACCTACCGTAGACTCTCACAGCCGCCTAAATTCACCAGTCTAAATTCTTCCAAAACTAAAGCTGTCTCACATTTTAATCTGGTCTGTTACTGTTACATACGCCTATAATATATATTATCTCTAACTGTGCATGCAATGTCTTGTATATAATGTATACCCTGTTCATTTATGTAACTGTATTTGTAACCATGTATTATTTGTCTTAACTCTATGCCCAGGACGTACTTGAAAACGAGAGGTAACTCTCAATGTATTACTTCCTGGTAAAACATTTTTATAAATAAAATAAAATAAGAATGGAAGAGGTTTACGAAAGACGCCACCAATTGTGTCAGCGCTGAATTTTAACGCACTATTTGCTGCTACGTATATACAGTACTTAGTGACACACAGACTCCATGGCCAATGCTACTGTATATCATTAGTGTTGTTCATAAATACATACGTCCCGCTGCTTGAATTTTAGCTGCCGCCCCCCGGGGTCACGTTTGCAACTCTTATTAGACGCATCTTAAATGATCAGCCATTAGAAAACTGCAGGGGAAGGTGTCGCAGGGGTGAGGGCTTTGTCTTTCTTGGAACTCCACAGCTAACGAGGTACTGTGGCTTTAAGAGAAGCCGGGAGGGTGAGCTGTCCCTTTAAAAGGTGGAGACACGGACCTGATGGGTATAATAACACAGGATGGCTGGTGTCTGAGACAGAGAGTGACAGAGACTGAGAGGGGACAGAGGGACACACCCACGCAGAGAGGAGAGAGAGAGACAGGCTCGGAGGCGGAGTAGAGCGAGAGATAGCTCAGGTGGTCGGGATGAGTGGGAAAGTGGGGGATCTCAGCCCCAAACAGGAAGAGGCCTTGGCAAAGGTAAGGGCAAAAACTCAGCTCTCCCCGCAGAGCATCACTCTCTTAACCCCTTCCTGGCACGTCAACCGCAGAGCGTCGCTCCTTTAACCCCTTCCTGGCACGTCAACCGCAGAGCATTGCTCTCTTAACCCCTTCCTGGCACGTCAACCGCAGAGCGTCCCTCCCTTAACCTCTTCCTGGTACTTCAACCGCAGAGCATCGATACCTTTACCCCTTCCTGGCACATCAACCGCAGAGCATCGCTCTCTTAACCCCTGCCTGGCACGTCAACCGCAGAGCATTGCTCCCTTAACCGCTTCCTGGCAAATCAACTGCAGAGCATCGCTCCCTTATTCCCCTCCTGGCACACAAATCAACCCACAGAGCATCAACCCGCAGAGCATCGCTCCCTTATTCCCCTCCTGGCAGTCAACTGCAGAGCATTTCTCCCTTATCCCCTTCCTAGCCCGTCACCTGTACAGCATCGCTCCCTTAACCCGTTCTTTGCAAATGATCCTCAGAGCATCGCTCCCCTAACCCCTTCATTGCACATCAACCGCAGAGCATCGCTCCCCTAACCCCTTCATAGCACATCAACCGCAGAGCATCGCTCCCCTAACCCCTTCATAGCACATCAACCGCAGAGCATCGCTCCCCTAACCCCTTCATAGCACATCAACCGCAGAGCATCGCTCCCCTAACCCCTTCATAGCACATCAACCGCAGAGCATCGCTCCCCTAACCCCTTCATAGCACATCAACCGCAGAGCATCGCTCCCCTAACCCCTTCATAGCACATCAACCGCAGAGCATCGCTCCCCTAACCCCTTCATAGCACATCAACCGCAGAGCATCGCTCCCCTAACCCCTTCATAGCACATCAACCGCAGAGCATCGCTCCCCTAACCCCTTCATAGCACATCAACCGCAGAGCATCGCTCCCCTAACCCCTTCATAGCACATCAACCGCAGAGCATCGCTCCCCTAACCCCTTCATAGCACATCAACCGCAGAGCATCGCTCCCCTAACCCCTTCATAGCACATCAACCGCAGAGCATCGCTCCCCTAACCCCTTCATAGCACATCAACCGCAGAGCATCGCTCCCCTAACCCCTTCATAGCACATCAACCGCAGAGCATCGCTCCCCTAACCCCTTCATAGCACATCAACCGCAGAGCATCGCTCCCCTAACCCCTTCATAGCACATCAACCGCAGAGCATCGCTCCCCTAACCCCTTCATAGCACATCAACCGCAGAGCATCGCTCCCCTAACCCCTTCATAGCACATCAACCGCAGAGCATCGCTCCCCTAACCCCTTCATAGCACATCAACCGCAGAGCATCGCTCCCCTAACCCCTTCATAGCACATCAACCGCAGAGCATCGCTCCCCTAACCCCTTCATAGCACATCAACCGCAGAGCATCGCTCCCCTAACCCCTTCATAGCACATCAACCGCAGAGCATCGCTCCCCTAACCCCTTCATAGCACATCAACCGCAGAGCATCGCTCCCCTAACCCCTTCCTTGCAGGACACTTTAGCTTCTTACATGCCAAAAACCTGCAGTGTCTCTCCATGAACCCCATATCTACTAAAGGTTTGGGTGCCCATCTGAAGGACTTGTCCCATGGTATATATATATATCCGCTGTTCTCTGTAGGAAGACCAGGACCACAGATCCCACAATGCATTGAGAAGGATGTAGTTTGGATCAACTTGTTCTCTGGTCTTGGATTGGTTGTGATCATTTAGTGGCTGAGACAGATTAGTGGCGGTGATCAGTTAGTGGTGTAAGCTGGTGTGATGGGTTAGTGGTGAGGGCTGGGATGATAGGTCAGTGGTAGTGATGGGTTAGTGGTGAGGGCTGGGATGATAGGTCAGTGGTAGTGATGGGTTAGTTGTGAGGGCTGGGATGATAGGTCAGTGGTAGTGATGGGTTAGTGGAACGGGCTGGTGTGATGGGTTAGCGGTGAGGGCTGGGGAGATAGGACAGTGGTAGTGATGGGTTAGTGGTGAGGGCTGGTGTGACAGATTAGTGGTAGTTATATGGGCTGATATTGATAGGGTAGTGGTAGTTATAGTTTAGTGATTTGGGTAGGTTGTGGCTGAACAGTGATAGCTAAGGAGTTTGGGTTATACATGATTAGTTAGTGGTAGGTTAATGGTTTGGGCTGGTCATGGTACATTAGTGATTGGTTAGTGACAGGTTAAGAGGTTGCGGTTATTGTGATACGATACAGTAGCTTTCATTGGTATTGGATGGGTTGTAGAGCTGGTTAGAGATTTGCAGAGGTGTTTCGGTTAAACCTTACAAGTCTGGTGTAGTCCTGCCATGGTGCTGATTTGAGTTGTGAAAGTTAGAAGTCCTGGTTAGGCTCGGTTTTGGACATGGCGGAGGAGAGAAGCCGGTCTGCTGCTGGACGTTATCCACGGGTTAAGCAAAATGATTATGCAATCAGACTCGTTGGGCAAGTCAGAGAGACCTTGACCGCTAAGGACGCAGTGTTTATGACCTCGGGGCCATCACACACCTGACACACGGGGACATGGGGACAGGGGTCACACAGCTAGTAGAGTGACATACATGCCCCAGGGACATTAATCAGCCCCTATTTCTGAAACCGGCTCCCCTTCCCTCGGGAAGATGAATTGAAGGGAGGCTACATCGTCCCAGACAATGGGAAACCGGCTTCACCGCATACCGTGTAAGGGCCTGAGGGAGAGATCTGTGTGTGACCTTTATCTGATGGACGAGTGTGTGTGACACAGGAGAGGGAGACACATCTGTATCCCTGTAAAGAAGGGCATTTATCTCCATGTGACACAACTACCACTACTTTTTATAAACAGTAAGATGGGAGGATGAATTTAGGAACATAGTTGGACCAACCGCAGTACCTGGAAGATCATTGGGGAGGCCTTCATCCAGCAATGGATCAACAAAGGCTGAAGATGATGATAAGAGTACGCTACCACTACAGTGCCACTGCTGTTGTATAAACCACTGATAGGGGGTCTGCCAGAGAGGTCTCTGTGACACTTGTCCCTTGCTCTGTCCCCAGTTCCGTGAGAATGTCAAAGACCTGATACCCAGGCTGCCCGCTTACTTGCAAGATGACTACTTCCTGCTGCGCTGGCTGCGAGGTGAGCGTGGGGTTAATAAGCTGGGTCACGGGCAGCCCGCCTCCCATCAGATGATGAGGCACCTGGGTACTTGAAATAGAACTTTTATTGTCGTCAGAAAGATGGAAATGTGATAACCGGGTAATCTGGGGGCAGGATCAGCAGCCTTTACCCCGCCCGAGGTATCAGCAGGTATTGGGGCAGGCTGTAAACACCGAGATTAACCCCATCACTGCTGGAGACCTGCCATGTTACATTTGGATGTTTTATGGGCAGAGCTCAACGAACAATATCCTATCTAATTGGGAAGTCTACCAAAGAGAGGAGGTAGGGAGTGGACAGGTGATAAGCCATCTCTAGCTCCAAAGACAAGGGCATTCAGGGACAACGAGGCTGAGCTAGTATCTCTCGCCCCTACATGTGACATCTCCCACGCAGACCGTGGCAGAGATCTGAGCTGGCACTGGGGTTATCTCTCACGGCCGCAGAGCCTGGCACCATGGGGATGCCAGATCTTATAAAATGTTTGCCATAATAAAATCCCCATACATCAGATTGGTAACATTACAGGGAGATTGACAAAGGTCAGTTATTACCGCTGATAAAACATTAAAAAAAATCCCCTTTTATGCACTAATTTCAAAGCTGCTGTTAATTAATAATTACAAGTAAATCTTCACTTGGCAAGAATGGAATTGTAATAAAGGGAAAGCACTTAGCCCTGTAATAAGGAGACATGTTGCTTCAGCATAGAATGAATTGACCTGGAAAGGACCCTGATAACGGGTTATTGGTGACACATGAATGGGGAGGCAGTGCTGCAGTACAGTATATCAGATCCCCGTGTGTCTAATCTCTGGTCTCTCCCCCTCAGCTCGGTGCTTTAACCTGCAGAAGTCGGAGAGCATGCTACGCAAGGTGAGGACTTTACTCAGACAGGAGCACAGATAACACAGGGGGGGACTTTATCCCCTGCCCCCCGCCCTACTGCTACCACACCTGCACACTCACACAGGCACTGATACTGTACATACACATACTGTATACACACAGGCAGGCACTGATGCTGTACATACTGTATACACACAGACACTGATACTGTACAAACATATTGTATACACACACAGGCACTGATACTGTACATACACATACTGTATACACACAGGCAGGCACTGATGCTGTACATACTGTATACACACAGACACTGATACTGTACAAACATATTGTATACACACACAGGCACTGATACTGTACATACACATACTGTATACACACAGGCACTGATACTGCACATACTGTATACACACAGGCACTGATACTGTACATACACTTAATGTATACACACACAAACTATATATACACACAGGTGTGTATTTGTGGGTGTATTGTGTGCTCATTTGCATGTCATTTCCCAGAATCCCTTGCTGCAGTGGAAGCACTGTATGCTAGGTGATAATGGTGAAAGGCAGGGTTGCAGACCTGTCTAAGACATGTGAATGTTCTCACAAGTGATATTCTTTATTGAGAGGCAGAATTTCAGCTGTGTGAAGCAGGCAGGTCCACACAAATCTCGAGGACGAACTGGGCATGAAGGGATTTCCAGAGAGGGCACACAGAGCCACCCCTTGTTTGTATGCTCTCTCTGTAAGTCCCTTCATGCCCAGCACGTCCCCGAGGTTCTGACATTCTGCCTCTCAGGAACGGGAACTGGCTAAGTAACTTGCGAGTCTCCATTTAATAACTGGATCACTCGGACTTCCCTTCTGCATTTATGGCATTATTGGGGCCGTGACCACACATAGTCCCCTTTTAACTTTTTTGTTCTGAGATGTTCTCTCTCTGCGGTTCCGGTTCATCATACTTACTTCCTGTAAAAAATATTGTGCTGAAGCGGTCTGATCTGATCACGGGTCTGTTCACGATCATGCTGTGTGGTTATGTATAGTCATGGGATGTCCTATTCCATTGCATACATTCTCTCACCGGCCGGTCAAGACAGGGGCAGGGCTTATTTTTGCCCCCAAACCTCTCTAGCATCCAATTGACCAATTGTCTAGCATTGTCTTGCTCATTAGATCAGTTAGACGTTTATTTCATTTATATATGGCATGCTTTGGTATCTTGATTTCCAGAGACTGTTTTAAATTGTGTGTCCCTAGATGTTGTTAAATACATTTACAGTTCTTCATATATGCTTATTTTCTGGGGGGGTTTTCCATATATTTCCTGTCCCTTGGCACCGTCAGGGGCTCTGATTATAGTCTCTATCTCTCTCTATCTCTCTCTCTCTATCCCTCCGTTCTCACCCTGTGCGTCTCCTTGTGCAGCATGTTGAATTTCGGAAGCACATGGACGCGGACAACGTGCTGGAGAAATGGCAGCCCCCGGAGGTGAGTGTGCGACCGGAGCGTGCCCACAACCCTTCCTGTGTGCCAGACAGGATCCCCCAACTCCCGCAGTGTACCATTCTGTGCCGCCCTATACCAGCCGAGACCCACCTGACCAGAAAAGCGCCACTGCCACCTTCTACCAATTCCCTGTGCCCTTTCTCGTTAAAGCAGGGTACCCCCTCTCTGTGCCAATTGGTGCCACCCACTCTCCCATCAAGGCAAGCCACCCTGTGTATGGTACAGCACCCCCTCGCCCCCCATGTCCATCTCCTTTTTTTAAAGAGACAGACCCCACTTAATGTGTGAAATACCTGTCCAATTTTGTATCATTTTTCCCTGTGTATAAATCCCCTTAACCCCCTCACTACATACGGCAGGGAGCTGGTTACACACATCCTTAATTAGGGGCGGCCAACTCCAGTCCTCAAGGGCCACCAACAGGTCAGGTTTTAAGGATAGCCCTGCTTCAGCACAGGTGGCTCAGTTGTTGACTCGCTCTATCCATATCAGGGTGCCACTCACAGGGTGCCTGGATAGGAAGGTAATATCTCGGCAAGTAATAGGCACTCGCAGGCATCAATTACAGCATGCAAATGGTTTTATTCACTACATCAACGTGGCACTTCATCAACGTGGCAGTCCCCATAAGAGACCTTTCTCACGTGGATGTCGTAAATAGAACCGTTTGCGTGCTCTAAATCAGGGGTGCGCAAACTTTTCTGTCTGCGCCCCCCCCTGCCTGCTCTCCCTCCCCCTCCTTACCTTGTCTTTGGTGTCAAATGATGCTGCGGGGTCACGTTGCCATGGCAACATGACGTCGCGTGATGACGCGTCGCTGAAGACAAGGTACGGGAAGTTGCGGCGGCCTCAAGCGATTCCCCCGCATTTCATTTAAATGCCTTGGGGAAGGGCGCGGGGCCTCTGCAACCGCCGCGGCCCCCCAGAAAAATCTTGCGCGCCCCCCCGCCACTTTGCGCACCCCTGCTCTAAATGATGCCTGCGAGCGCCTACTACTTCCTGAGATTTATATATTCATTTGTGTGGTCACAGGATAAAAGGACGCCCAAAAGAGGTGAAACACAGCCCTATTTACACATTCCTGGGAGGGGTGCACACACACACGAGCACACACACACGGGTACCCGCGCGCGCACACACACGAGTACCCGCGCAAACACGGGTACACGCGCACGCCTCTCTGAGAGAGTTCTCAAGAGGGCTTTCCAAAAAAAAAAATCAACTGCGGAATATTTTCATGAGGACACTTTTTTTGGGACGGGGGGAGGGAAGAGGGAAGCTGTCCCCTTGGTCACAGCCCTCGTGAGATAAACAGAGGCCGCAGGGTGGTGATTTGGCTCTTACACAGATCTGCAAAATCCTTTCTACTGATCCTCTAACAGAACCGGTTCCGTATGGGGATATGTCGGCTTCATGTTAACTCTTGCCCTGCCAGGTACTCCCTATCACAAACACATATATATATTTATATTAATTAAATATTGTATAAACGCCTCTACAATGAGGTTCCATATCAGGCACGGTACAGCTACTTTTGTAAAGCACTTCACACACTCACACCCTAGTTCCTTATACTCACCATCTCTTGCACACTTGCGCTAGTTTCTCACACTGCCTCTTGCACATGCACACCCTAGTTTTTGACACCCTCTGTTTCGAACCGCACGAACTGCTTTTCTCGCCCCCTTGGGGCACCATTCACGAGTGTTCGTTACTCTGTGATGTCACTCCCAGTTTAGTGAGTCAGGCCCATCGTCCCACGTACTCTGTGTTTCCTTGTACCTGACCCCTGCCTCACCCCCTGAGCCTCTCTCTGCCTCCCCGCAGGTGGTACAGAAGTACCTGTCGGGGGGAATGTGCGGGCACGACCGGGAGAACTGCCCCATCTGGTACGATGTCATCGGGCCCATGGACCCCAAAGGGCTCCTGTTCTCCGCCTCCAAGCAGGACCTGATGAAGACCAAGATGCGGGACTGTGAGCTTCTGCACCAGGAGTCCCGCGCCCAGTCTGAGAAGGTGACTGCCCCAAAACAAGTCACCCCGGCTAAGGGGGAGGCATCCCTAGGACACCAAGAGCTCTCCATCAGTGTTCACAGCACTGCTATTTTTCAAATACCAATTTCACTTAACCCCTTTGCTGCCAGCAGGTGCACAACTGGCAGCAGCATGGTTAAAATTGGCTCACTCAGCCGGGTGGAATCACGTCAGACCCCAGTGATATTACTCAGTTACAGGTAACACAGGCTTGTGAGCAGAGACACAGAGCAAGTGTAAGTGGTCCAGGCTGAAATTGTGGCCAACTCTACTTTCCTCTCGCTCACGAGTTGAGTGCGGTGGAAACGAGAGCGACTGTTTTCACAATCGTCCTTTATTACTAGACCAATAGATACTCAGGAGATGGGGTTACCTTCTGCGCGTCAAAGTTCTAAAGGAGTAACTGTGTTACTAACCGGATACTAAGGCACTCTGAAGTTGGTTTAGCCAAGTGGTCTCTTTCACTAGATCCTGCAGAAATGGACCCAGAATTCCCTGAGAAAGATTGGGGAATATTTGACGGTTCCATTCCCAATAATTTTCATCATCATTTTTATATATATTTTTTTTTTACATGTATTCATTTGAAATTATTATTATTATTATTTTTATATATATATATATAGAATGTTCTCCTGTAATATTAATAATATTGTATCATATAGAAAAGCGGTTACTTGGTTTTAAAATCAAAGTAATTTTCTATGAAAATGTGATCAGTGGTCTGGGCTTCCATGTAGTCGTGGAAATGTATTATGTCTTCGTGGGATCCCCATAGAAATGTACTGTATGAAGAGGTAAAAAGGTTGAAATTCACTGGTTTAGCCAATGACATAAGGCCCCGTATGAGTTTGTGTCACGGCTAATGATGCAGATACTCAGGAGTTATGTTACCATAATGGTGTAAGCTGATAGTAACTCATCTCCCCTTACTAAACCCTCTCTCCAAAGCCCTCCAAAGTCACCCACCTCATAGATCCAATTTACACCACTGTCCCCACTGTCCGATCCATCACCGTGCCACCGACCAGATTAAATCCAGAGACCTGACCCTAACCGCTGTCCACCACCCAAGAAAGCTCTTAAATGCTCCCAACCCATAGCCCGGTCCATAATGTTTCTTCCCCTGCCCACCAACCAAACGCGTTTTACTAACTATTGTACAGCGCTCTGGATAAGGGCACTATCTAAATGTTGTTAGAAATAAATTAATCTCCTGAGTGCGCGGCGCTGAGTGATACAAAACCCTGGTGGTGTGCGTTGCTCTTTGGGTAGACCCTTTTGTGTTTGAGTAGACTTTTGCTCTCTTTGCAGCTGGGCAAGAAGGTGGAAGAGGTGGTGATGATCTATGATGTGGAAGGGTTGGGGTTGAAGCACCTTTGGAAGCCTGCGGTGGAGCTGTACGGAGAGGTGAGGGGCAAAGTGGGGGCATTCATGAGCTGGTATTTGGAGCGTCAGCGAGATGGTTATTTCCACTGACTGAAAGGCTGGGCTTGGAGGTTCATAAAGCATCAGGGTTTGGTGGGTTAAGAAGGGACTGGTTGGGGGATCCATGGACTGGTTTAGAGTTTGAGGGTCCAGGAGCAGGTCGAGTGTTTGGGGGATCCAGAGGCTGGCTGAGAGTTGGGGGGGGGGGGGGGGGGGGTTCAGGTCATATGCGTTTTGGGGATTTTTAATAATGGGAGTGTCCAGAACTAGTTTTTGGGGTCAGGGTCTGGAATCAGATGGGTTTTTTATGTTGTTGTTGTTAATGATCTGGGTTTTGATCAGGTTCTGACGATGTTTGAAGACAATTACCCAGAGGCTCTGAAGCGGCTCTTTGTGATTAAAGGTGAGACTCATGGCGGTCGCGTGTCTGAGTACACAATGCACATGTTACTACGGAAACACGCTTGCAAGCCCAAACACAGGGAAGTGTCCCAGAAGGCAAACGGCACCGAGGTGCAAACTTATTGTGCACATAATCAGTGCAATGTCTCTTCAATGCCAGGAACATCTAGGGCAGGGTTGTCCCCCTCTGGTCTTCAAGGGCCACCAACAGGGCAGGTTCTAAGGATCAAAGGGGTTGTGCTTCCAATTAGTGCGTGGTAAAGTAGTAACAACTTCTCATCCTTGCAGCTACTGTGTATAGGAGCCCTCCCAGCTGCTACAGATTCCACCGAAGATTGGTACATTCAACAAGTAAAGAGGAAGGAAGCAGAGACTTACAGTTCAGATATAGTGAGATGAGTGGGTTGGTGGTACACCGTGCCAATTGCCGATCAAGACGCTGGAAGTAAGGTGTCCTCGGACTCCATGTCCCGCGCGCTGTGACCAGCTGTATGTCGACGGTTGTTCCATACTTCTGGGTTGCGTCTCCCACAGTGATTTTCTGACGTGCAGGAGCCCGGCGTGTCTCCAATAGGCTCTGCCGGGTATTACGGCAGGCACTGAACCTGATCAGCTGGCGGTCTGAACGTCTTGATCGGCAATTGGCAGTGAACCCCCGACCCACTGATCTCACTATATTTGAATTTTAAGCTTCTACTTACTTCCTTTTTACTTGTTGAATATACAAATGTTACTTAACTCTGGTGCCCTCTGTGTTTTTTCTTTCAGGTTCTAAGGATATCCTGCTTCAGCACAGGTGGCCACTGATTGGGCTACCTGTGCTGAAGCAGGGATATCCTTAAAACCTGACCTGCTGGTGGACATTGAGGGCTGTAGTTGGCCACGCCTGCTCTAGAGCTAATACTTTCTATGGTTTGCTCAATGCCATGCCAGGACATCTCATTACAAACTCCCAGACACGAGCAGAGACCCCGCAGGACACTGCAGCTGAATCTTTCTGCGTTACTCTCTCTCATTCTCCCCCTTTCTCATAGCTCCGAAACTCTTCCCAGTGGCTTATAACCTCATCAAACACTTCCTGAGCGAGGACACCCGCAACAAGATCATCGTGGTGGGGGGTAAGGAGAGGCGGACGGAGGGGGATGCGTGTGTGTGCGTGGCAGAGACACGACATGCACGGTTTGGGGGCAGTCAAAATTGTACTGAAGGTGCAGTGCCGTTTTGCAATACAAATTAGAGTGTAAAATAAAGTGTACTGCTTCTCTCCCACTTTTGACTTCTATGAAAATACATGTTTGGTTTGTGCTGGAGAGCCTTGGCTGAGGAGCTGACACTCCATTTGCTTTCTGCAGACAACTGGCAGGAGGTGCTTAAGAAATATATCCCACCGGAGGAGCTGCCCAAGTATTATGGGGGGAGCCTGACGGACCCAGACGGGGACCCCAAATGTACATCCAAGGTAAAAGGGGGAGGCGCATAGAGACGGAGATTCACTAACACACAATAATACACACGCACAGAGACTGCTACACAGACATTAATACACACGATACACACAGAACGCACAGACGCTGATGCACAGCATGGACGAACATATACAACTATCCATAAATGTCTGCACATACATGCTCACATGTGCAAAGGGGCACAGACGCACACATGCTTACACACTGCTCATCTTGTGCGTCTGAGGATTGGGGAGTGTGTCTGGGAGGGGCCCGGCTGAGATTCTCCCACCCTGCAATCTCCGTTTGCAGATTAACTACGGGGGCGACATCCCTAAGAAGTATTACGTGCGGGATCAGGTGCAGCAGAATTACGAGCACAGTGTGACCATTAGTCGGGGATCCAGCCAACAGATGGAGTATGAGATCCTATTCCCAGGCTGTGTGCTGAGGTGAGGGGACGGGGTGACGAATGGGAAGTGGGAGTCCCGCGTCATACCCTACACAGGCTGATGAGAGCGGTGGTCAGAGTGCGGTGAAACACGGTGACGTGTCATATCCCTACAGGACAGGGGGCTGTGTGACAGTGACGTGTGTCATATCCCTGTGTGGCACAGTGACGTGTGTCATATCCCTGTGTGGCACAGTGACGTGTGTCATATCCCTGTGTGGCACAGTGACACATGTCCCTCCTGCAGTACAAACACTTGTCATATCCATGAGGGACACCCTAACGGGTGGCAGAGTGGCACATGTCAAAACCGGTCAGGAGCTGTTGTGGTGGTGGCAGTGCACCCTTGGAGTGGTGTGACCCGTGTTCCCTCCCCCCTCAGGTGGCAATTCCAGTCAGACGGGGCAGACATCGGGTTTGGGGTGTTCCGCAAGACGAAAGCGGGGGAGAGGCAGAAGGCCGGGGACATGATCGAGATGCTGCCCAACCAGAGATACAATGCTCACATGGTGCCTGAGGACGGGAGCCTGACGTGTGCTGAGCCTGGGACCTGTACGTGTGCCAGGGGGGAGAAGAGGGCAGCCCAGCCAGGGAGGGATGTGATGGATCACATATAGGACTGCCCATCGCCTTCCCTACATACACTGTGGAACACATCCCCCTCCTGCGTTTATATACACTGTGGTACACATCCCCCTCCTGCGTTTATATACACTGTGGAACACATCCCCCTCCTGCGTTTATATACACTGTGGAACACGTCCCCCTCCTCCTGCGTTTATATACACTGTGGAACACATCCCCCTCCTGCGTTTATATACACTGTGGAACACGTCCCCCTCCTCCTGCGTTTATATACACTGTGGAACACACCCCCCTCCTCCTGCGTTTATATACACTGTGGAACACATCCCCCTCCTCCTGCGTTTATATACACTGTGGAACACGTCCCCCCCTCCTCCTGCGTTTATATACACTGTGGAACACATCCCCCTCCTCCTGCGTTTATATACACTGTGGAACACATCCCCCCCCTCCTGCGTTTATATACACTGTGGAACACATCCCCCTCCTCCTGCGTTTATATACACTGTGGAACACATCCCCCTCCTCCTGCGTTTATATACACTGTGGAACACATCCCCCCCCTCCTGCGTTTATATACGCTGTGGAACACATCCCCCCCTCCTGCGTTTATATACGCTGTGGAACACATCCCCCTCCTCCTGCGTTTATATACACTGTGGAACACATCCCCCTCCTCCTGCGTTTATATACACTGTGGAACACATCCCCCCCTCCTCCTGCGTTTATATACGCTGTGGCACACATCCCCCTCCTGCGTTTATATACACTGTGGAACACATCCCCCTCCTCCTGCGTTTATATACACTGTGGAACACATCCCCCCCCCTCCTGCGTTTATATACACTGTGGAACACATCCCCCCCCTCCTGCGTTTATATACGCTGTGGAACACATCCCCCTCCTCCTGCGTTTATATACGCTGTGGAACACATCCCCCTCCTGCGTTTATATACACTGTGGAACACGTCCCCCTCCTCCTGCGTTTATATACGCTGTGGAACACATCCCCCCCTCCTGCGTTTATATACACTGTGGCACACATCCCCCTCCTCCTGCGTTTATATACGCTGTGGAACACATCCCCCTCCTGCGTTTATATACACTGTGGAACACATCCCCCTCCTCCTGCGTTTATATACACTGTGGAACACATCCCCCTCCTCCTGCGTTTATATACACTGTGGAACACATCCCCCTCCTGCGTTTATATACACTGTGGAACACATCCCCCTCCTGCGTTTATATACACTGTGGAACACATCCCCCTCCTGCGTTTATATACACTGTGGAACACATCCCCCTCCTGCGTTTATATACGCTGTGGAACACATCCCCCTCCTCCTGCGTTTATATACACTGTGGAACACATCCCCCTCCTCCTGCGTTTATATACACTGTGGAACACGTCCCCCTCCTCCTGCGTTTATATACACTGTGGAACACATCCCCCTCCTCCTGCGTTTATATACACTGTGGAACACACCCCCCTCCTCCTGCGTTTATATACACTGTGGAACACATCCCCCTCCTGCGTTTATATACACTGTGGAACACATCCCCCCCTCCTCCTGCGTTTATATACACTGTGGAACACATCCCCCTCCTCCTGCGTTTATATACACTGTGGAACACGTCCCCCTCCTGCGTTTATATACACTGTGGAACACATCCCCCTCCTGCGTTTATATACACTGTGGAACACATCCCCCTCCTCCTGCGTTTATATACGCTGTGGAACACATCCCCCTCCTGCGTTTATATACACTGTGGAACACATCCCCCTCCTGCGTTTATATACACTGTGGAACACATCCCCCCCTCCTCCTGCGTTTATATACACTGTGGAACACATCCCCCTCCTGCGTTTATATACACTGTGGAACACATCCCCCTCCTGCGTTTATATACACTGTGGAACACATCCCCCTCCTGCGTTTATATACACTGTGGAACACATCCCCCTCCTGCGTTTATATACGCTGTGGCACACATCCCCCCCTCCTCCTGCGTTTATATACACTGTGGAACACATCCCCCTCCTGCGTTTATATACACTGTGGAACACATCCCCCTCCTGCGTTTATATACACTGTGGAACACATCCCCCTCCTGCGTTTATATACGCTGTGGCACACGTCCCCCCCTCCTCCTGCGTTTATATACACTGTGGAACACATCCCCCTCCTGCGTTTATATACACTGTGGAACACATCCCCCTCCTGCGTTTATATACACTGTGGAACACGTCCCCCCCTCCTGCGTTTATATACACTGTGGAACACATTCCCCTCCTGCGTTTATATACACTGTGGAACACATTCCCCCCTCCTCCTGCGTTTATATACGCTGTGGATCACGTCCCCCCCTCCTCCTGCGTTTATATACGCTGTGGAACACGTCCCCCCCTCCTCCTGCGTTTATATACGCTGTGGAACACATCCCCCTCCTCCTGCGTTTATATACACTGTGGAACACGTCCCCCCCTCCTCCTGCGTTTATATACGCTGTGGAACACGTCCCCCTCCTCCTGCGTTTATATAAGCTGTGGAACACATCCCCCCCCCCCTGCGTTTATATACACTGTGGCACACATCCCCCCCTCCTGCGTTTATATACGCTGTGGAACACACACCCCTCCTCCTGCGTTTATATACGCTGTGGAACACACCCCCCTCCTCCTGCGTTTATATACGCTGTGGAACACGTCCCCCCCTCCTCCTGCGTTTATATACGCTGTGGAACACGTCCCCCTCCTCCTGCGTTTATATAAGCTGTGGAACACATCCCCCCCCCCCCTGCGTTTATATACACTGTGGCACACATCCCCCCCTCCTGCGTTTATATACGCTGTGGAACACACACCCCTCCTCCTGCGTTTATATACGCTGTGGAACACACACCCCTCCTCCTGCGTTTATATACGCTGTGGAACACACACCCCTCCTCCTGCGTTTATATACGCTGTGGAACACGTCCCCCCCTCCTCCTGCGTTTATATACACTGTGGAACACGTCCCCCCCCCTCCTGCGTTTATATACACTGTGGCACACATCCCCCCCCTCCTGCGTTTATATACACTGTGGAACACGTCCCCCCCTCCTCCTGCGTTTATATACACTGTGGAACACATCCCCCTCCTCCTGCGTTTATATACACTGTGGAACACGTCCCCCCCTCCTCCTGCGTTTATATACACTGTGGAACACGTCCCCCCCCCTCCTGCGTTTATATACACTGTGGCACACATCCCCCCCCTCCTGCGTTTATATACACTGTGGCACACATCCCCCCCCTCCTGCGTTTATATACACTGTGCTACCCGCCCTCAGCAGTTACCCGGAAGTCCCTCTTTCCTCCCCAGATGTCCTGCGCTTCGATAACACGTACAGCTTCATCCACGCCAAGAAACTTGGCTACACCGTGGAGGTCCTTCTGCCCGACCGCAGCTCAGAGGAGAAGATTCAGCAGCTGGAGAACGAGATGGAGAACAGCCTCAGCCTCGCGGGGGATCCTTAAAGATGGCACCCTCCCTCCTAAGCCACTACGAGACCCTCAAACCCACCCGTACGACAGAACATGCGTGTAACAAACGTGTCTTGTGCTTTTAAGTACCCATCCATGCGACAGGACATGCATGTAACACGTCTAGTGCTTTTAAGAACCTGCTGGCAGCAGTCATGTTGCTCTAAATGCAATAAGGCACTCAGTGGTTAGGTTATCCTATAACTCTTGGGGGCCATGCATAGCTCCTGGGTGCCTTATTGATTTTGAATCAGGGACTACAAGGCTAAGATGTATCATCCTGGCAGCTGCATTTTGCTTTGAAGGAGGAGAGCAGAGCAGTTTGTTATTGCTTATGACCCAACAATGAACATGCTGCAGCATAAAACTGTACTGAGTACATACTTGAAAGGCCGTGCATATGAAACACAGCTAAATCCCACTTTGTACCCATATACAGAGACCCCCCCTAATGTGGGATGGCCTCTTCCATTATTATGGGTTAGCATGCAAAGACCCCACTCTATGGTCTGTGTGCTGGGGCTACCATTGAATGGGAGTTGTTTTTGTTAGGGGGGAAAGACATACACGGCGCCATTATAAAGTGTTGCATGGGCATTTACAGGGAAGTTATCCCCTCCCGAACATAAACGGCTGCTTTACTATCAGAGTTCAACCTTTGGTATAATTTAGCCTCAAGAAATGACGTGTACACAGACAGAAATGTACATTCCATGACATGAGAGAAAATGTGTTTACTTAGCAGGAGGGCGGCCATCTTTGGATTTGTGATGTCATCTTTGGCACCGAGCACGAGGCTGCATCGCACTGGGATTCACCGATAACCCGGCCGTCTCACAAACCTTCACTTTCCTCTCTGCTTCGGTGTATACAGTATAAATCCAAAGGAATTTTTTTCCCCCCTTATGAGATATCATTGGATGATATGACACTGGGGTTTTTTGTTTGCCTTCCTCTGGATCAATATACTGTAAGTACGGATATAGGATAAAGTATCTGTTGCCTAAATTTAGCATAGGTTGAACTTGATGGACGCATGTCTTTTTTCAACCTCATCTATTATGTAACTAGGACAGGCTGGTACTCTTCCAGAAGAAAAATGAGTAATGAAACAAACTTATACATGACATCACAAAGCAGAAATGGTTGCCCCACTGCCACCAATAGAAGGATGTCTCTATCATTTAAGGATTGCTTTTGTGTGGTCCATGAATATATTTTGAAACCTCCTGAGGTTTTGGTTATAGGGGGCGACGGGTTGGAATTCCCACGTCTGTGAGTACGATTCCAGTCTGAGCTGTTTACTCTCTGTAAATCAATGTACTGTACCTGCGCTTATTCACCTGTCATTTTGATGAACATGTATCATTTACATTCCCCTCCGTGCAGACTAGGGAAGCAGAGTTCCAGCCCGGGAATGGCTGCACCGATGCTTCTGCCATAGAATTGTGTAGAGGTTTGGAATGGGAAGGATTTATAGACAATGTACGTGTACAATTAATAATAATAATAATATATGTATGTATTCCAATCACTCAGATACACTGTAATATTTAATACCCAAACCTCTAGCAATAATACAGCGTGACATTTCCTCTGCAGTTCCCTGTGCTGAGAGTGGGAAGGGATATAGAGGAAGCTGCGTAAGCAATAAGGCACACTGGAGTTGGGTTACCATAAGGCACAGTGACTTAATGGCAACCCAACTCCTGAGTGCCTTAGTGCATTTTAAATCGGAAATTGCAGGGCCCATATCTTTAAGTGATAATTAGCATTATAATGCATCTTGGGGGTTGGGGGGGGCACAGCTTACGCCTTACAGCGGACCCCCCTTACTCTTGCTACTTTGCAGTTTCCTGATGTCTTATTTTTTTATGGAAATGAATAAAATCAGCTTGCGAGTTTCTCGGACACCTCTAGGACATGTGTCATTATTCTGCCATTTTAAGGGCCCGAGCACCACTGGTTTATACTGGGAGGGGAGCGATGGTGTAGTGGGACGTTCAGTATGCCTAATACCCACCAAATCACCTAATATCAAACACATCTAGGACGTGTGCATGAAGTCAGAAAAACCCTCGCAGACATGCACCCATGGGACAAGTATGCATGTGTGAAGAGCTGGGAAAATCTATGGGATGTGCTGGGGTCTTACACTGGGAGTCCCTCTAGGACATCCAGGTATGTGATACCAGTAACACCACTAGGACATATGCATGTGTGCTTCAAAAGGATTAACTCTAGGACGTGTACTGTATATGTGTTACCAGTAAAACCTCTAGGACATGTGTGTGCTCCCCGCTAGAATTTTTTTTCCAGTGAACCCCTAATGAATAAATCTTATTACCGACTCCTCCTCAGACTGTCGCTAACAGAGCCGTGTGACCGATCGCAAGCAGTGTCGTCTCCTGAGCTCGCAGGGTTAACACACGCTTAATAAGGCCCCAACTGCCCCTCAGTGTGTGCAGGCAACATGGGGGGTATAGCTGTCACTCACTGCGGGAGCTTCCAAAGTCACGTCCCACAATGCATTGCCTCTGTGGCTGCAAAGCATTGTGGGGAGTGACTTTGGAAGCTCCCGCTGTAAGTAACAGCTGTACCCCCCACGCTAAGGGGCAGTTTGGGGCCTTACTAAATGCGCAGCCCCCACTATACTACCTGGGAGCCGCCATTACAGATTTTTTCGGACCAACCCCTTGGAGACCTCACGAGCCCCTGCTGAGAATCACTGAGCTAGGATATGTAGGTGTGCATTACCAGTAATACCTCTAGGACATGTAGAGTAGGTGCAGGTTACCAGTAATACCTAGAAAATGTAGGTGTAGATAACAATATGTACCACTAGGACATGCATGTTACCAGTGACACCTCTAGGACGGGTGCACAAACTGGGGGGCGCGCCGTGGTTACAGAGGCCCCGTGCTTCCCCGAAGGCATTTAAATTAAATGCCGGGGACCGCGTGAGGCGTCTGTAACTTCTCTTAGGCATGTAATATAGTAAGCACAGGCGCGTTGCGCGTGCATTTAGTGCCTATAGGCCAAACGGTGACGCGCACGGCTCGGAGGCGTGGCTATGACGTCACAACGATAGGCCGCACTGTGATTGGCTCACAGTGTCACGTGGCACGGCAGCCGCTCCAAAATACACTGTCCATGCTGTGTTAATCCGATGGGTCATTAGCCTCTGCAGAAATGTCACTGAAACGTGTCAGCTTGTACCCGGCTAGTTTAAGGCCTTGGCCAGGCTCCCCGCTGGCGTGCTGAGGCCTTGCGGTTGCTTGCCCTACGTGCCGTCTGGGGGCGGGACAGTGACGTCACAGAGCTGGTTCGCCCTCATTGGGCGAACCGCTCACGTGACCGGCCCTGCACTCCGGCAAGCGCGTGAATTTAAAAATCTGCTAAGACCTACGCTTCCGCGCGCTTGCGGAAGCGTAGGCGAGCCCCTACTAAAGCCGCTCTAATTGCGACTGTAGGGGCTCAGTGCCAAGCATGAGCGAGCGTCAGCACGCTTCAGCGAGCAAGCGCTTACCATGGACGAGGCCTAAGGCAAGTTTTAGAATACTCGTTGTCTCGTCTGTACCTCTAGGATGTGTGTACACTGTGCATCCACGTCAGGACATATAGCTGTCTGTGTATACTGCCAGGCAGTGCCTAGGACATACTTGAAAACGAGAGGTAACTCTCAATGTATTACTTCCTGGTAACACCTTTAATAAAGAGTGCCGCCTCCAGGTCACGTGCTGTACACGGCCAGGACATGTAGCCCTGTCCCTCCCCCTCTTTCAAACCTGGAGCCCTGTCTGGCCCGCAGGTCACGTGACCCCCGGCTTTGGCCCCTGATTGGCGGAGCTCTCTGCACGGACAATGCAGGGAGCGTCTGACAATTCCACGCCCCGACCTCTGGCGCAGAGTCCAAGGGAATGTAACTGTGCTGTCCTCTTCCAGTACTGTTACATCCACCCGGCCCCCCCCCCCCTCACCCCAAATAACGGTGCCACTGCACCCCTATCGCGCTACACTCTCTAATATTCCAGTACTGACCCCCAAAACACACCACTACACTCTGCTATTCCAGTTCTAACACCTGCTAAATAACCACTGCACCCCAATCCTGGTGTCCTCTGATATTCCAGTATTTATAAACCCCCCAAATAACGGCCACAGACTCCTATACTGTTACATTCTCTCATATATCAGTACTCACCACAACATATCACGATCTCTGCTATTCCAGTACTGACATCCCCAAATAACTTGCACACTGCACCCCACATACCCCCATCCTGTAGTACACTACTATTCCTGTACTGACATCCAAACACATCACTACACTCTGCTATTCCAGTACTGACATCCAAACACATCACTACACTCTGCTATTCCAGTACTGGCCCCAATCACTAAATACATACTCTGCTATTCCAGTACTGACATCCAAACACATCACTACATCTCTGCTATTCCAGTACTGGCATCCAAACACATCACTACACTCTGCTATTCCAGTACTAACACCTGCTAAATAACCACTGCACCCCAATCCTGGTGTCCTCTACTATTCCAGTATTTATAACCCCCCAAATAACGGCCACAGACTCCTATACTGTTACATTCTCTCATATATCAGTACTCACCACAACATATCACGATCTCTGCTATTCCAGTACTGACATCCCCAAATAACTTGCACACTGCACCCCACATACCCCCATCCTGTAGTACACTCTGCTATTCCAGTACTGACATCCAAACACATCACTACACTCTGCTATTCCAGTACTGACATCCAAACACATCACTACACTCTGCTATTCCAGTACTGACATCCAAACACATCACTACACTCTGCTATTCCAGTACTGGCCCCAATCACTAAATACATATATCTGCTATTCCAGTACTGACATCCAAACACATCACTACATCTCTTCTATTCCAGTACTGGCATCCAAACACATCACTACACTCTGCTATTCCAGTACTGACATCCAAACACATCACTACACTCTGCTATTCCAGTACTGACATCCAAACACATCACTACATCTCTGCTATTCCAGTACTGACATCCAAACACATCACTACACTCTGCTATTCCAGTACTGACATCCAAACACATCACTACACTCTGCTATTCCAGTACTGACATCCAAACACATCACTACACTCTGCTATTCCAGTACTGACATCCAAACACATCACTACACTCTGCTATTCCAGTACTGGCCCCAATCACTAAATACATATATCTGCTATTCCAGTACTGACATCCAAACACATCACTACATCTCTTCTATTCCAGTACTGGCATCCAAACACATCACTACATCTCTGCTATTCCAGTACTGGCATCCAAACACATCACTACACTCTGCTATTCCAGTACTGGCATCCAAACACATCACTACACTCTGCTATTCCAGTACTAACACCTGCTAAATAACCACTGCACCCCAATCCTGGTGTCCTCTACTATTCCAGTATTTATAACCCCCCAAATAACGGCCACAGACTCCTATACTGTTACATTCTCTCATATATCAGTACTCACCACAACATATCACGATCTCTGCTATTCCAGTACTGACATCCCCAAATAACTTGCACACTGCACCCCACATACCCCCATCCTGTAGTACACTCTGCTATTCCAGTACTGACATCCAAACACATCACTACACACTACTATTCCAGTACTGACATCCAAACACATCACTACACTCTGCTATTCCAGTACTGACATCCAAACACATCACTATATCTCTGCTATTCCAGTACTGACATCCAAACACATCACTACACACTACTATTCCAGTACTGACATCCAAACACATCACTACACACTACTATTCCAGTACTGGCCCCAATCACTAAATACATACTCTGCTATTCCAGTACTGACCCCCCCCCCCAAACAAATCACTACACTAGTATTTTAGTACTAACCCCCAAACACATCACTACATCTCTGCTATTCCAGTACTGACCCCCCCAAACAAATTACTACAGTCTGGTTCAATTCCCGGTGTCGGCTCCTTGTGACCTTGGGCAAGTCACTTTATCTCCCTGTGCCTCAGGCGCCAAACACATAGATTGTAAGCTCCACGGGGCAGGGACCTGTGCCTGCAAAATGTCTCTGTAAAGCGCTTCGTAAAACTAGCAGCGCTATACAAAAACATGCTGCTATTATTATTATTATATTACTGACCCCCAAACACATCACTACACTATATGCCAGGGGTGCGCATACTAGGGGGGGGGCGCGGCTGTTACAGCAGGCCTGTGCTCTTCCCCACAGCATTTAAATTAAATGCCGGGGGAGGCGCGAGGCCTCTGTAACTCACCTGCTCTCTGCCGGGTCTTCGGTGACACGTCGCCATGGCAACGCGACGGTAAATGACGCCGCAGGGTCATGTGACGCGTCACCCAGGCAACGAGCGTCAAATGACGCCGGGGGTCACGTGACGTCACAAGACCCGCAACGTCATTTGACGTCAAGTCCTTGGAGAGGGGGAGGGAGGGCGCAAAAACTGCGGCTGCCAGGCAGGGGGGCGCAGCTCCAAAAGTTTGTGGACCCCTGCTCTATGCTATTCCAGTACTAACCCCCAAACACATCACTACACTCTCTGCTATTCAAGTACTGACCCCCAAACACATCACTACACTCTCTGCTATTCAAGTACTGACCCCCAAACACATCACTACACTCTCTGCTATTCAAGTACTGACCCCCAAACACATCACTACACTCTCTGCTATTCAAGTACTGACCCCCAAACACATCACTACACTCTCTGCTATTCAAGTACTGACCCCCAAAACATCCCTACAACATCTCTGCTATTCAAGCAGGAAGTCCTGGGACGGTGCTTCCCCGTCCTCTGCTATTTGTTGACAGTCCCTGACTGCAGTGCCCTTCCTCATGCATGTGGAGTGATTAGTGTGTGTGTCCCTCTGATCCAACATGGGACCCCCCTCTCAGGGCAGCCCCCCACAGCTAGACCTGTACAGGGACACCTGGGTAAGATACCTGGGTAAGTAACACACCACCCCCCTTCTATTCCAATTCTTCCCCTTAAATACTATTACGTCAGGACTTAACTCTTTCCTCTGACGCCCTTTACCCAGAGGGGTTAATATGCATGCGTGGGAGGAAGGAGGGGTGTGTGACCTTGGGGGGGGGGGAAAGGTCACTAAAGTGATATTAGATTGCAAGATCTGAGGAAGTAGGAGTGTATGACCTTGGGAAAAGGTCACTTAAGTGATATTAGATTGCAAGCTCTTGGGGTCAGGGAATCCTAGGGAGAGGTTATGGGGCATCTGGCAACACGCGTGGATGCACACTCAATGTTGGCACATGTCTGTGCACTTAGCTTACTATGCAAACATGTATGTGCATACACACGGACCCCTAGCACGCTTAGACCGCGCTTATAGTGCCGGCGACGCAACGTCGCCCGAAAACAAATGCATTGTCGCCGCCGCGTGCGCTTATAGGGCGAGAGCGACGGGGCGACCCGATTTTTGGAAGCCGGGAATATTTGATTTTGCAGGGGCTGTCGCGTCATGTGACAGCCCCTGAACCAATCAATGCCCTGGTCGTGTGCGACGCCGCCGCAAAGCGAAATACAACTTTTCGCTAGCGGCGACGTCGACGTCACGGTCACTAAACGCACGGCCTTAGTGTACAACAGTAGTATAAACACACATGTAGTGTGCTGCACCATCATGCATTGCACACACGTGTCAATACAAAACATATCAGGTTCAAAGCCACACACTTTCCACTTTCTGTACACACGCTCCCAGTTTATATATATATATATATATATATATATATATATGTATATATATATATATATGTGCTCAAAGCTGTGACCATGCAGCAAGCTTAAGCCTATAGGGAACCATGTTAAAAATGGTTATTGAGGCAAAAAGTGACACTGTGTGCTCATTTGCATGTCATTTCCCAGAATCCCTTGCTGCAGTGGAAGTGCTGTATGCTGGGTGATAATGGGGAAAGGCGGGGTTGCAGATCTGCCTAAGACATGCAGATGAGCATACAGTTGTATTTGCATATATATATATATATATATATATTACATACAGCCTTGTTACCGCACACAGACAAAACCAGCTCGCAACGTACATGTGCACACGCACCCATACATACACACAATATACACGTACACCCCACTGGTCTATTTCTTATCACCGAGGATTTGCAGGAAAACAGGCAATTTCCGTTCTCATCCCCAAGCAAGTTACTGGGCCGGAAGCCCCCTGTCTTCTCCCAAACATGCGTGTCTGAGTATTCCCAGTAGTGCACACAGTCTGTTTATGGCATGTGCGTGCGAGGGTGGGCAAGCCGAACGTAGAGTCTCGCCCTTACGTACGCAAGCTCTTTAAGTGGTAAAAAAAACCTATGAAGATATTTGCAGGGGGGCGGGAGTGCAGAGCCAAGCGCAGGACAGAAATAAGCGCTGCGCTGTACAAACTGACCCTGCGCGGTATGTTGCAGGCTACGCTAATGAGGTGGGGGAGTCTTTCCGGGCACTGGTGCCCAAGTCGGTAGTCTGGGCCAGTTACGGGGTCGCCACGGCATACGTGACGGCGGACGCGGTGGATAAAGGGCGGAAGGCGGCAGAGGCAAGTACACAGCGGGATTCACCCGCCCAGCACTCTGATGGTTACACACATCTGGCGCAGCGTGTCACACGAGGATAAAAACAAATGAAAGAGCGCACAACCTCAGTGTATTAAATTCTTTGGCTCACATAGTTAAGTATTTCATGCGCAAAAAGCAGTGGCTGTGAATGCCACGAAACGCGTCGGCTATTGTATCTGAGTTTTCATACTAGGAGACTGGCGTTACAGAACAGACTGCGGAATTAGTCTTTGTACGCCAGAGGACTTTTAAGAGCGGATTACGGGAGATCTCGTAAGTTTACGTAACCGGGGGACGATATTACCCAGCGCCACCAGAGACGGCAGGGTATACCTGGGGCATGCATCTCAGGTCCCAGTGTTTGCGATACCCATCATGGAGAACCAAACCATTAGCCAAATGGTCACTGGAGCGTGAGCAGCCGCCGGCTCCATGATGCAGAGTCCTTATGTGATCAGCCTATTTTTTATTGTTCTTTTTGAACGTGCAACACTTACCTGTGTCTGCCAAAGATGTTCATACATATACTAGGGGAGGTTGTGCGCTCTGGTTTTTAACCTTGCAGAGCTAAGATATGGCGCAGCAAAGCAAGCGATTGCCAAATAATTCTAATATTGATAACTATTATCTTCACTGATAACATTTTATGCTCATTCTCTTATTAGAAGTATTATTTGTATATGGTCGTGGTGGTTATAATTTTGACAAGTTTACAAATTTCACCCGGTGCGCGACGTTGTCTCACACGCCCTCTGGTACGGCCGGCAACTCTCTCTCGCGCTTCCCAATATCGCCTGCACTCTGCCTCATTCGCCCCAAGGCCACGATTACAACGGCGCAAGTGCGATTTCGTGCGCTGCGCGAACATAGTGCAGCAGCCGATACGGGCCGGCCATGGGGCGCGCGAGCGATTTAGCGCAACCGTGCGGCAGATTTTGCAAGACAATCATTTTGCCTTTTCAGGCGGCGACCGCGTCACGTGAGCGGTTCAGCCAATGAGGGCGGACCAGCCTGGTGACATCCGCCACACCTCCATCTAAAAATGCACACATCGCTCGGTCGAAAGGCGCGCGCAACGCCATGCGCTCCATCGCACGCGCCTACTATAAACACAGCCTAACTCAGCGCTTCACTCATTGTTCCTTCTATACTTGCAAGCTCCCGTCTCATTGATCGTGCGAGATGAGGGGGAAATACAAAGACAGTCTGTTCTTCCTGTCGCACGTACACCGTCTCTCAGACGCACTCCTATTTCTGCTCACTCCCTCATTTCCGCTCCAGTCTCACCCCGAGGGTCCTGGTCGGACATCTCGTATCTCAGTGGCTGTAGTGGACACCTTTGTGTGGCAAGCTCTGGCCTCTGTCGCCATTCCCGGCTTCACCATCAACCGGCTCTGTGCCGCCTCACTCTACCTGATGAAGCGTGTCACCCGCTGGCCCCTCCCAGTGCGCAAGTGGGCAACTACAGCCATTGGACTATCTGCTATCCCCGTCATTATTACACCTATAGACAGGTGAGTATTACCCAATAGCTCAAGTGGAATGCGGTTTGCCTTTCTTTGGGTCCCTACTAATCCTCTGGCTGCCAGAGAATCATGTAATGTAGTTAAAGTTCTCTGCAGTGCCACTTCAGTGAAAGGCGTTGGTGCCCAGAACTTCAGACTTTGACGCAAGTAAACATTGCTTGGCATAGGTATAAAAAAATCTTAGGGCTATTGGGGGAGGGCGGTGTGCACAGCTTTATACTGCACTTCGGTATAAAAAAGGTAACGCAACACAGCAGTAAAGTGCTATGTGCCCTAGTGAGCTTACTGTCCAATTCCCAAATAACCTCATCTGCCATTGTGTCAGGTTTAAGCTTTTACAAACCTTGTGGTACCCGTGTTAGTCTGGCATTAGTGTAAGTCTATTCCAATTTTACAATGCAAGTTCAGAGAATCTGTACAGGGCTTTCCTCACGAGTCTCTTCTGCAGCCTGTACACACTGAGACCTGTGAGGTTTGGAAAGTTTAATCACTTGTGCTGTTCTTGCTGGTCCATTAAAATGATATCCCATCTTACAGGTCTGTTGACTTCCTGCTGGACTCAAGTATCCGAAAACTCTACAGCACCCATGAGAAGAGCCCAGGGGACTCCTGACACCCATTATGAGAACCACAGTGTCCAAAGCCTTCACACTGCTGGGAGGATCAGGACTGCATTAGACTGAACATGAGCTGTGAATCGACTGTTTGCTTAACATTCGTTATGTTGCAAGGATTTCATTTCAGGGATTTAGTACTCCTGGCTTACATAAGGAGTACTAATGTAATTAATAGTGCCTAAAACTCTAAAAAGAGATTGAAACTGCCTATTGTCTTTCATTCAACCTCAAATCCATTTTTAAAGCAGAACCTGCACCCCTCCTGCCCCAGCCGGTTTCAGATCAACCGACTGCAAAAACAATGCAAAGACTAAGAAATGGTCTTTGCTTAATCAGGTGCATTGCCTGGATATGGCTGCAGACTGTCTCAGTCCGCTTCCTTGCAGTTGTGTTTGGATTTATTCTAGATCTTCTACCACCTACAGTAGGCTATTCCACACATTTGTTACACATCTCCACATTTTCCTGCTCAGAAACCACCACGAGACAGATACACAGGGAGAACAATACTTTTATTAAATAAACACATCAGGACTTCTCTTGAGGCTCCGATTCCTCAGAGTCTACTAGAGAAGTAGCTTGTGTCTCCATGGAGGTCTTCTTGCCTGTGCGGCTGTACATGGCAACACCCACACACACTAGTACCAATGCGGCAATCTCAAGGAGGAGCGCTGCAACTGCTGGGGGCACGGCCAAGCCTGGGGACACAGAGCAATAAGCACCCCTGTTACATGTACAGTAGTACCAACATTAAGACCTTTCAGCCCAGTGGTAGTCAGACCCCACCAGGCTTAGTTTTGAAGACATGGTCTCAGGAGAAACAAGATCAGGAGAGATCATAGGAGCCCACCGGAAGGAGGGACCACGTAGCGTATATAAAAAATGGAAACTGAGGAATGCAAGGTTATGCGGAGGTTCCAAGTAGCTCAATGCAGATGTAAATACATGGAACGGAGTCCCAGCAGAGGTGGAAGTTAAGTAATCCAGAAAAATGCTATTATCTGCCAATCTCTATGTTGGAAGAGACTCCATTATCTATGCTTTGCTTAAAGTGCAAGCTCTTGAGCACAGCAGTTCCACATGGCCATAAAGCTCCAGCACAAACTGATCTTCCCCTGTTTTAAGGGCTGTGGGGGCCAGACTGGTTACCTGGCTTTGTAGCGACTGATTGTGATACGTTCCTGTCCCACTCATAACTTCCACTCGCAGACGGACTCCTCACCCTCAGGGGTCCCAGCACCACGGTGTGAACCAAGCCAGGGTCTTCCTCCTCCCCACCTAAAAGGGAACAGCTTTATAAGGGGGGGGGGGGAACACTGGGCTAGCCATGATCAGAGATACTGCAGTATAGCATGACCACAACTCCACCTGTCCTCAAGGAATGAGTAGGCATGACAACCAGGTGGCAATATAGCTTAGGAGGGCCTTGTTCCATCGTTTTGCCGTGGGTCAGCCCATTAACCTGGAATTGTTTTGGGAGATATGGATCTGAAGACAGTCGTCGTCCCACACACACCTACCCTTAATGTTTCTCTTCCGTCTGGAGTCGAGAGGCTTGCAAACCGAGTCACAGCAACTGCACACAGAGCCATGGGTAGGATCATCCAGGAGCTCCCACCTGTGGGGGGGGGGGGGGTGAGAAAGAGAGACTCAGACACAAGTCTACATACCCACCACCCACTCCCCATCAATTGGTGACCTGGGCAGAAAAATCATACTTACACTTTCCCAAGGGCCCCTGCTCCCACCCCTTAGGTCTTGCTCCCCACCTCCCCACAGGTCTAGGCCCTAGTAATGACCACTAATCCACCAACACGGCAGGTTCAATTCCAGCATGTCCATTGTGACCCTTTGTTTATGGCACACTCAGATGCATAGAGACTCAACCTTTATTCTGTTTAAAGACAGTTGTCACTAGTAGCCGCTACAGGAATTAGTGATATTAACCCTTTCATCTGCAAAGGGCATTGCTTTCCACCTCTGACCTTAAGGCGTTCGAAGCTTTTAAATGACCCTAGTCTGGGTCATACCTCACCTGCTTGAGGCCTTGAGATAGGAACACGCCTTCCTGCTGGGGTCAGTCAGTATTTTGGGATCCCACACCACAACCTGGAAGTGAAGGAAGATCTGCAGGGAAGAGGATGAGCTGGCTGCAGTATATAGTAGTGGGGGGTATCTAGGTAGCTTCCTCCCCTCTAGCCCAATAATTACAACAGCTCCCGAATTAATTGGAACTCAGTACTTGGGTCACCACAGCCCCAAAGTTGGGAACACTCACATCCGTGTCAAGGGCCACGAAACGCAATGTCTGGAAGGAGAGTCTGATGACATCAGGAGAAGGACGTGCCAGGAAGGTAGAGGCAGCCTCCTTCCCATCCAGAAAACACCTGGGACAAACAAAAGGGACCTGTCACCTACCATCCTCCCGGGAATCAGAGCAAAAGGAGGTGCAGTGCCACATAGCCGGCCAAGAGACCACCTGTTGTAAAGCCAACTAATTAAAAGCAAAGATGGGGTTTCTTTGGAAAACCAATATGCACATTGTATTTCTTAGGCCTTTAAACAGGGGGAAGCATTTGCCAGTCAAGCTTTCTCCATGCTAAGCCCACCCTGTAAAAGTACCCACCTCCCAGATGTGACCCCCTTAAACAGGTCACTGCAAATGTCATGGGTTATGGACACCTCATCGAGAAGGGCCACATGACTATGGGAGGGGTTCAACTTATTTAACCATTCGGATGCCAAAGGAGCCTGGCAGTGACGTTAAGCCATTACGTGTTAATCAGGACAGCCTCACAACCAGAATTACTGGGATGAACCTGCTACCCAGGCCCACTTCTCCCACTGAGAAGGAGTGGCGCTCATATGGAGCCTCTGCTTTGTCAGGGGAGAGTAGATGGCGGTTTTGCAGGCGTTGGAATGAAGACCCCTACGCACCCCAGCATGGCTCCCATTTTTCCCCTCCGTTACCCGTGGTTGCGGATGAGGCTGTAGGTCTGCGTCGCGGTGCTGAGGTCAGCGGTCGTGGCGGCGGTGCACTCATCCACGTAGATCTGCAGGGCCTGGTGCAGAGACGTCACCACCGACAGTTCCACAGGGATGGGGGAGCCCAACAGGAAAGTCTTCAAGTCGGTGGGGCCAGAGAAGTCGTCTTGACGCCGGGAGAGAAATAGGAGTCACTCATGGAGGTCAGACTTAAGTTGACCTTTTGCGGTCGGAGGCGTTGTCAAACCAAACAGTGCAATTAAATTTAAATCCACTCTGGCTGCCAGGGGGTTAAAAAAAATGCCCTCTACCATTTATAAACCACTGACACCTTAACCTCAGATGGGGCATCCCCTCCCCAGACAGTTGGGAGCACCTCCACCCCCTACGTGAGGCAATGACAGATACACATGCATGACTGTTCCTCTGCTTGCTGGGAGCATGGGGAAATAGTCAAAACATTTCCCAGGTCCGGCCCCCTTAGGTCGGACGCAATGAGCGATACAATATTTAAGGCCACGTCCATGGCTATTGCTTGTGGGCGGAGGCGCGCTCAGGCTGAGGGAAAGCGGGTGCTTTCCCTGGCCTTAGACAGCGCACCGTCCGGGGGCGTGTCGGCGAGCCAGTGACATCACGGAGCTGATTTGCCCTCATTGGGCGAACCGCTCACGTGACCGGCCCTGCGCTCCGGCAAGCGCGAAAATTAAAAAAATTTGCCAAGACCTACGCTTCCGCAAGCGTAGGCGAGCCCCTACTAAAGCCACTCTCATTGCGGCAGTAGGGGCTCAGTGCCGAGCCTCAGCGCGCCTCCGCCCGCAAGCACTATCCATGGACGCGGCCCAACGAGATATTACAGTACTGGCTCCCCAGAACAACGAGATCAGTCCTCACCTTTCATGAGCTGCGCATGGAATACCAGGGTCCCAGACCCAGATACCTGGAAGACCACCTGTGTGAAAGGAGATGGGCTGGGGTCCTGAGCCCCTCTGTGTGACAACAAGGAGGTTAGAACTGAAACTTCTACAATCTGTGCAAAAGCGGTGCTCAAACATTGGCGGTAGTATATAATAAAGGGGCCTTTGGGAGACTCCAGTGCACAAGTGATATTAGTGTTCAGTATAACAAAATAGGGCAAACAGCGGTGTTAATATAAACTCAGATAAGTGAATGCGATACAATTAAAAAATATATATTTAAGATGTGAATATACAAATAAATCAAGAAATATACTCCTTCACTCAGACCCTGGAACCAGATAATGTCTCGCAATATCCACAAACGACTTGTATTTGCACAGCAGGGGAGCGGGGAACATGTAGCATGGAGGAGGGGAGGGGGAGAAGGGGGGAAATCCGTGTCATTCCGGGTGTCGAGCGGAGGCAACATCACCAGCAACCGTAGCCCCATGAAGCTGGGTGAGAGCGCAACTCACCGAGTGTATATCATACTGTCATGGAACAAGAATCACATTCCTGCCCGACCCCCCTTCTGCTTGTCAGCTCCTTAAGTTCAGCTGCAGGCATTGGTTCCACATACACACACTGTGCCTGTGTAACATGCAACAATGTTGCATTTCTTGCCCCTGAGCACGTAATCAGTGAACTGCTACTGCAGCTTCTCCAGTCCTCCCAATTAATGGACTTTCCCATGTTCTCCCCTGTCCTTTGCTGACAGTTAGTGCAGTCCCACTCAACCTTTAGTGTGACCCCTGCCCCTCACTTCCTTTTCCACCCTAGATCACAGTGAGTACAGACCTGTTTGCATCCACCCCTGGTAAGGCCTTTCTCTCTTACCATAGTCTAACCCCATAGAAGCATCCCACATAGAGAAGCATTCTCTGCCTACACTACACCCACAAGTTCCTGTGTTTTCTAATCCAGCAATAAAATTAAGAAAGACATTAAGGACTTGTCATGCTTTGGAAGAGGGAGGACATGAGTTGAGCTTACTGGAATCATTCATACATCATTCGTGACCCTGGTTCCAGGAAACATACAATGCCTGTATTTACTGCAAGCCTTTATGTTGGACAGATAGATATATAGAGATATATAGAGATATATATTTTAAAGTACCTTCTGCACATAATTGTTTTTTCCTTCTGGGTCACTGGAAGGAGGGAATTATACCAATACCTACACTTGCCACAGTTTTGGCTGTGCCCATTGTTACTGCCGGTTTGCAAGTATCGAATTTGGAGATTTAAATCTACATATATTCACCTGTCCTTGCAATACTACTCTATGCTGGCCTTTGCCTTCCTTCTCCATGGTACACGTTCCCCGCTGTGTAAATAAACTTCTACAATCCCCTGGGCAGTCGCTGCAGAAATATCTTGTGCAATTCTTATGGGAACAGCCGACAAAGCACCAAGTGTAAATATCAATTAAATACAGAACTAAAGAAGTTAAAGATGTGACATAAGACGGAGTATATTAAGAGTAATTAAACACCTGCTCCTGATATAACTTCCTATGGATCAGTGTAGCTGGATCTGATAAGGAAATGTATCTTGTACAGGTGTCATTATATTACCAAACTGAGTGATATGTAATAGTTTATTTGGCAAAGTGTACGACAGGTGTGGCCAACCTCCGTCCTCAAGTGCTGCCAAGAGGTCAGGTTAAGGATATTCCTGCTGCTGCACAGGTGGCTCAGTATTTGACCGAGCCTCTGATTGAGCCACCTGTGCTGAAGCTGGGATATCCTGAAAACCTGACTCCGGGGGGTGGGGTACATCATATTTACACATGCACAGATAGGCAGAGATCCCAGCAGGTATGGAACAAACATTAACTCCTTCAGCAACGGATGCTTCCCCTGGACCCAGCAGCCTCACCTGTAAGAGGTGCAGTTGATCCGTTCTGCGAAGGGCTGGGAGAATTGGCCAACGCTGCTCCCAGAGGGGCTGTAAGCCAGGTCTGCGAAATATTCCAGGGTCCTCCCGGAAATCTGCGGGACAGAAGCACCGGCTGTGAGCCACACGCTGCATCATGGACATTAAAGGAGTAGTGTGTACAGGGTAACACGTGCCAAGGAGCCCAGGTTTAGCATGTTAAAATAAAGCAAAGGTTTACAAGGTATTGCTGCCCCAAAGGCCAATGAGGAAAGAGTCTCCCTATTTAAAAGGGAACCTTTAACAAAAAAAAAGCACAACCACATGATTAAACGGTAGTTGTACTTATGGTCTTAAGAAAATAGTACTTCATACCCCAGGCCTTATACCCGGCACCACAGGCTGTGGGGTCTCAAAAAAAACAAAAAAACACATTACATTTGAATCACATGAATAGGAGATGCGAGGTGTGGAAAGCTGGCTATATGCATTCCACCCTGGTGCACTCAAAGGCAAGACTACCTGCCACAGTTACATGTTAAAGGATAACCTTCTATAGGTCATACTGAGATCAAGCTATAGGCAACAAGAAAATGTGCAATCTCATTGAGACAGAAAGGACATTACATTATTAACCCCTCTTGCAGAGACTATTGTTACAGCACCAGCCATGTACAGCAGTAATACACAAAACAGGGGACACAATGGGAAGAATACACTACACTTCCACATCCATGGAGGGGGTATATACACCTTACAGGGTGTCAGTAGCGCACACCAGAACACACCTATTTGATCATTGATCCCAAGAGGAACTGCAGCGCTAAATATAAACGCCAGCCGCAGGCATCTTACCAGGCGAGAGAAGCCGCAGTCCTGCAGCCCGTACTCAAACACCACGTAACCCCACAGGGCGGAGGTGCTGGAGGGCGGGCACTGCCCCAGGCGCAGGCTGCCAGCGTCCAGCAGTAGTCCTGTGCCCGTCGGGTCAGTCTTAGCAGCCAAGCTCACGCTGGTCACATTGCATTGGTAGTAGAAAGAGTTAAAGGGGGCTGCAGAGAGAAACCCCTTCCTATTAAAATCCATCCCTACAAACTAACAGGGACGAGCAAGGGGGTCTATGGGACCAACCAGCACTAAAGGGTGGCATACTACTTTGGGTTCATAAAGAAGAAAAAAAAAAAAAAAGCAATGGTACTGGTCAACTATTCTCATCACATTTCAAGCACAGGTGCAGGGCAAATTAGGGCGTTAACACACCTGCAGCAATCCAGGTCATATGGAAATAAGACCAAAGGGGTGGGCCAACTCCAATCCTCAAGGCCCACCAACAGGTCAGGTTTTAAGGATATCCCTGCTTCAGCACAGATGGCTGACAGCCACCAGTGCTATCCTTAAAACCTGACCTGTTGGTGGGCTTTGAGGACTAGCGTTGGTCACCCCTGCATTAAAGCACTTACCCCTCTGTGCTGTAAGGGCAGTGACCCAGCTAAGCCACAGCACCAGCACTCCCCAACTCTCCATGCTGAGAACAGATACAGCCCCCACTGCACACCTGGCTTCATATATAAGGACCAAGGTAATGATGCACACCTGGGGTATACCTGAGAACCTCCTGCTATTAACCCCTGCACCGCTGAAGGACCACTGGAAAGCTTTGTTGCCGCTACGTAGTAACCTAACTCCCTGGGTGCCTCAGCGCATTGCTTTGCCCTGAAGGGGTTAATGAACGGATTGATGTAAGGGACACAGCATCTTGGCCTGAGGATGAATTGAAAAGTAAGAGTCGCTTTAGTTTTTTAAATAAACCTCATGCAGGCCGCATCGCTTTAATCAGCCCTCCGCGGGAGTTTTATATCACAGGATACAAAGATACACGGAGAGACCCATCTCATCTGTAGTCTGAGGGACACACATATTATCTGCA